>NC_068448.1:26297014-26469514 GCF_023373465.1 Oncorhynchus keta
CTGAGAGGGGAACAGAGAGGAGAACAGAGTGGAACAGAGTGGAACAGAGAGGAACAGGGAGGAACAGAGGGGAACAGGGAGGAAGAGAGAGGAACTGAGAGGGGCACAGAGAGGAGCAGAGTGGAACAGGGAGGAACAGAGAGGAACAGGGAGGAACAGAGAGGAACAGGGAGGAACAGAGAGGAACTGAGAGGGGAACAGAGAGGAACAGAGTGGAACAGAGAGGGGCACAGAGAGGAACTGAGAGGAACAGGGAGGAACAGAGTGGAACAGAGTGGAACAGAGAGGAACAGAGTGGAACAGGGAGGAACAGAGTGGAACAGGGAGGAACAGGGAGGAACAGAGAGGAACAGAGAGGAACTGAGAGGGGAACAGAGAGGAACAGAGAGGAACAGGGAGGAACAGAGAGGAACAGGGAGGAACAGAGAGGAACTGAGAGGAACAGGGAGGAACAGAGAGGAACAGAGAGGAACTGAGAGGGGAACAGAGAGGAACAGGGAGGAACAAAGAGGAACAGGGAGGAACAGAGAGGAACAGAGAGGAACAGAGAGGAACTGAGAGGAACAGGGAGGAACAGAGAGGAACAGAGAGGAACAGAGAGGAACAGAGAGGAACAGGGAGGAACAGAGTGGAGCACAGAGAGGTACAGAGTGGAACAGGGAGGAACAGAGTGGAACAGGGAGGAACAGGGAGGAACAGAGAGGAACAGGGAGGAACAGAGAGGAACTGAGAGGGGAACAGAGAGGAACAGGGAGGAACAGAGAGGAACAGGGAGGAACAGAGAGGAACTGAGAGGGGAACAGAGAGGAACAGAGAGGAACAGAAAGGAACAGGGAGGAACAGAGAGGGGCACAGAGAGGAACAGAGTGGAACAGAGAGGAACTGAGAGGGAACAGAGAGGAACAGGGAGGAACAGAGAGGAACTGAGAGGGGAACAGAGAGGAACAGAGAGGAACAGAGAGGAACAGGGAGGAACTGAGAGAGGAACAGAGAGGAACAGAGAGGAACAGGGAGGAACAGAGAGGAACAGGGAGGAACAGAGAGGGGCACAGAGTGGAACAGAGAGGAACAGGGAGGAACAGAGGGGAACAGAGAGGAACTGAGAGGGGCACTGAGAGGAACAGAGTGGAACAGGGAGGAACAGAGAGGAACTGAGAGGAACTGAGAGGGGCACAGAGAGGAACAGAGTGGAACAGAGAGGAACAGAGAGGAACAGGGAGGAACAGAGAGGAACTGAGAGGGGCACAGAGAGGAACAGAGTGGAACAGGGAGGAACAGAGAGGAACAGAGAGGAACTGAGAGGAACAGAGAGGAACAGAGAGGAACAGGGAGAAAAAGAGAGGAACAGGGAGGAACAGAGAGGAACAGGGAGGAACTGAGAGGGGCACAGAGAGGAACAGAGAGGAACAGGGAGGAACAGAGAGGAACAGGGAGGAACTGAGAGGGGCACAGAGAGGAACAGAGTGGAACAGGGAGGAACAGAGAGGAACAGGGAGGAACAGAGTGGAGCACAGAGAGGAACAGAGTGGAACAGGGAGGAACAGAGAGGAACTGAGAGGAACTGAGAGGAACAGAGTGGAACAGGGAGGAACAGAGTGGAGCACAGAGAGGAACAGGGAGGAACAGGGAGGAACAGAGTGGAACAGGGAGGAACAGAGAGGAACAGGGAGGAACAGAGAGGAACAGGGAGGAACTGAGAGGGGCACAGAGAGGAACAGAGAGGAACAGGGAGGAACTGAGAGGGGCACAGAGTGGAACAGAGTGGAACAGGGAGGAACAGGGAGGAACAGAGTGGAGCACAGAGAGGAACAGAGTGGAACAGGGAGGAACAGAGAGGAACAGGGAGGAACAGAGTGGAGCACAGAGAGGTACAGAGTGGAACAGGGAGGAACAGAGTGGAACAGGGAGGAACAGGGAGGAACAGAGAGGAACAGGGAGGAACAGAGAGGAACAGGGAGGAACAGAGAGGAACAGGGAGGAACAGAGAGGAACTGAGAGGGGAACAGAGTGGAACAGAGAGGAACAGAAAGGAACAGGGAGGAACAGAGTGGAGCACAGAGAGGTACAGAGTGGAACAGAGAGGAACAGAGGGGAACAGAGAGGAACTGAGAGGGGCACTGAGAGGAACAGAGTGGAACAGGGAGGAACAGAGAGGAACTGAGAGGAACTGAGAGGGGCACAGAGAGGAACAGAGTGGAACAGAGTGGAACAGAGAGGAACAGAGAGGAACAGAGGGGAACAGAGAGGAACTGAGAGGGGCACAGAGAGGAACAGAGTGGAACAGGGAGGAACAGAGAGGAACTGAGAGGAACTGAGAGGGGCACAGAGAGGAACAGAGTGGAACAGAGAGGAACAGAGAGGAAAAGAGAGGAACAGGGAGGAACAGAGTGGAACAGGGAGGAACTGAGAGGGGCACAGAGAGGAACAGAGTGGAACAGGGAGGAACAGAGAGGAACAGGGAGGAACTGAGAGGGGCACAGAGAGGAACAGAGTGGAACAGGGAGGAACAGAGAGGAACAGGGAGGAACAGAGTGGAACAGAGAGGAACAGAGTGGAACAGGGAGGAACAGAGGGGAACAGAGAGGAACAGAGTGGAGCACAGAGAGGAACAGAGAGGAACAGGGAGGAACAGAGAGGAACAGAGAGGAACTGAGAGGAACAGAGTGGAACAGGGAGGAACAGAGTGGAGCACAGAGAGGAACAGGGAGGAACAGGGAGGAACAGAGTGGAGCACAGAGAGGAACAGAGTGGAACAGGGAGGAACAGAGAGGAACAGGGAGGAACTGATAGGAACAGGGAGGAACTGAGAGGGGCACAGAGAGGAACAGGGAGGAACAGGAGGAACAGGGAGGAACAGAGAGGAGCACAGAGAGGAACAGGGAGGAACAGGGAGGAACAGAGAGGAACAGGAGGAACAGAGTGGAACAGGGAGGAACAGATAGGAACAGGGAGGAACTGAGAGGCACAGAGAGGAACAGAGTGGAACAGGGAGGAACAGAGAGGAACAGGGAGGAACAGAGTGGAGCACAGAGAGGTACAGAGTGGAACAGGGAGGAACAGAGAGGAACAGGGAGGAACAGAGAGTGGAACAGAGAGGAACAGGGAGGAACAGAGAGGAACAGAGAGGAACAGAGAGGAACAGAGAGGAACAGAGAGGAACAGAGAGGAACAGAGTGGAACAGAGAGGAACAGGGAGGAACAGAGGGGAACAGAGAGGAACTGAGAGGGGCACAGAGAGGAACAGAGTGGAGCACAGAGAGGTACAGAGTGGAACAGAGTGGAACAGAGAGGAACAGGGAGGAACAGAGGGGAACAGAGAGGAACTGAGAGGGGCACTGAGAGGAACAGAGTGGAACAGGGAGGAACAGAGAGGAACTGAGAGGAACTGAGAGGGGCACAGAGAGGAACAGAGTGGAACAGAGAGGAACAGAGAGGAACAGAGGGGAACAGAGAGGAACTGAGAGGGGCACAGAGAGGAACAGAGTGGAACAGGGAGGAACAGAGAGGAACTGAGAGGAACTGAGAGGGGCACAGAGAGGAACAGAGTGGAACAGAGAGGAACAGGGAGGAAAAGAGAGGAACAGGGAGGAACAGAGTGGAACAGGGAGGAACAGAGAGGGGCACAGGAGGAACAGAGTGGAACAGGGAGGAACAGAGAGGAACAGGGAGGAACTGAGAGGGGCACAGAGAGGAGCAGAGTGGAACAGGGAGGAACAGAGAGGAACAGGGAGGAACTGAGAGGGGCACAGAGAGGAACAGGGAGGAACAGAGAGGAACAGGGAGGAACAGAGTGGAGCACAGAGAGGAACAGAGTGGAACAGGGAGGAACAGAGGGGAACAGAGAGGAACAGAGTGGAGCACAGAGAGGAACAGAGTGGAACAGGGAGGAACAGAGAGGAACTGAGAGGAACTGAGAGGAACAGAGTGGAACAGGGAGGAACAGAGTGGAGCACAGAGAGGAACAGGGAGGAACAGGGAGGAACAGAGTGGAGCACAGAGAGGAACAGAGTGGAACAGGGAGGAACAGAGTGGAGCACAGAGAGGAACAGAGTGGAGCACAGAGAGGAACAGAGTGGAACAGGGAGGAACAGAGTGGAGCACAGAGAGGAACAGAGTGGAACAGGGAGGAACAGAGAGGAACAGGGAGGAACTGAGAGGGGCACAGAGAGGAGCAGAGTGGAACAGGGAGGAACAGAGAGGAACAGGGAGGAACTGAGAGGGGCACAGAGAGGAACAGAGTGGAACAGGGAGGAACAGAGAGGAACAGGGAGGAACAGAGTGGAGCACAGAGAGGAACAGAGTGGAACAGGGAGGAACAGAGGGGAACAGAGAGGAACAGAGTGGAGCACAGAGAGGAACGAGTGGAACAGGGAGGAACAGAGAGGAACTGAGAGGAACTGAGAGGAACAGAGTGGAACAGGGAGGAACAGAGAGGAACAGGGAGGAACAGGGAGGAACAGAGTGGAGCACAGAGAGGAACAGGGAGGAACAGAGAGGCACAGGGTGGAACAGGGAGGAACAGAGTGGAACAGGGAGGAACAGAGTGGAACACAGAGGAACAGAGAGGAACAGAGGAACTGAGTGGAACACAGAGGAACAGAGAGGAACAGAGTGGAGCACAGAGAGGAACTGGGAGGAACAGAGTGGAGCACAGAGAGGACACAGAGTGGAGCACATAGGAACAGAGTGGAACACAGAGGAACAGGAAAGGCATAGAGAGGAACACAGAGGAACAGAAAAGGAGCAGAGAGTAACAGAGAGGTATACAGAGGAACGGGAGAGGAACACAGATGAACAGGAACAGGAGAGGAACACAGATGAACAGGAATAGGAGAGGAACAGGAGAGGAGTAAAGATAAACTGGGCCTATCCTATCCTTCCAGCAGCGCCTATCGAGGTGTGATGAAGACACCGGTCCTGACTCTCCCATCTATCTAGGTGTGATGAAGACACCGGTCCTGACTCTCCCATCTATCTAGGTGTGATGAAGACACCGGTCCTGACTCTCCCATCTATCTAGGTGTGATGAAGACACCGGTCCTGACTCTCCCATCTATCTAGGTGTGATGAAGACACCGGTCCTGACTCTCCCATCTATCTAGGTGTGATGAAGACACCGGTCCTGACTCTCCCATCTATCTAGGTGTGATGAAGACACCGGTCCTGACTCTCCCATCTATCTAGGTGTGATGAAGACACCGGTCCTGACTCTCCCATCTATCTAGGTGTGATGAAGACACAGGTCCTGACTCTCTCCCATCTATCTAGGTGTGATGAAGACACCGGTCCTGACTCTCCCATCTATCTAGGTGTGATGAAGACACCGGTCCTGACTCTCCCATCTATCTAGGTGTGATGAAGACACCGGTCCTGACTCTCCCATCTATCTAGGTGTGATGAAGACACCGGTCCTGACTCTCCCATCTATCTAGGTGTGATGAAGACACCGGTCCTGACTCTGTCCCATCTATCTAGGTGTGATGAAGACACCGGTCCTGACTCTCCCATCTATCTAGGTGTGATGAAGACACCGGTCCTGACTCTCCCATCTATCTAGGTGTGATGAAGACACCGGTCCTGACTCTGTCCCATCTATCTAGGTGTGATGAAGACACCGGTCCTGACTCTCCCATCTATCTAGGTGTGATGAAGACACCGGTCCTGACTCTCCCATCTATCTAGGTGTGATGAAGACACCGGTCCTGACTCTCCCATCTATCTAGGTGTGATGAAGACACCGGTCCTGACTCTCCCATCTATCTAGGTGTGATGAAGACACCGGTCCTGACTCTCTCCCATCTATCTAGGTGTGATGAAGACACAGGTCCTGACTCTCCCATCTATCTAGGTGTGATGAAGACACCGGTCCTGACTCTCCCATCTATCTAGGTGTGATGAAGACACCGGTCCTGACTCTCCCATCTATCTAGGTGTGATGAAGACACCGGTCCTGACTCTCCCATCTATCTAGGTGTGATGAAGACACCGGTCCTGACTCTCCCATCTCTCCCATCTATCTAGGTGTGATGAAGACACCGGTCCTGACTCTCTCCCATCTATCTAGGTGTGATGAAGACACCGGTCCTGACTCTCCCATCTATCTAGGTGTGATGAAGACACCGGTCCTGACTCTCCCATCTATCTAGGTGTGATGAAGACACCGGTCCTGACTCTCCCATCTATCTAGGTGTGATGAAGACACCGGTCCTGACTCTCCCATCTATCTAGGTGTGATGAAGACACCGGTCCTGACTCTCTCCCATCTATCTAGGTGTGATGAAGACACCGGTCCTGACTCTCCCATCTATCGAGGTGTGATGAAGACACCGGTCCTGACTCTCCCATCTATCTAGGTGTGATGAAGACACCGGTCCTGACTCTCCCATCTATCTAGGTGTGATGAAGACACCGGTCCTGACTCTCCCATCTATCTAGGTGTGATGAAGACACCGGTCCTGACTCTCCCATCTATCTAGGTGTGATGAAGACACCGGTCCTGACTCTCCCATCTATCTAGGTGTGATGAAGACACCGGTCCTGACTCTCCCATCTATCTAGGTGTGATGAAGACACCGGTCCTGACTCTCCCATCTATCTAGGTGTGATGAAGACACCGGTCCTGACTCTCCCATCTATCTAGGTGTGATGAAGACACCGGTCCTGACTCTCCCATCTATCTAGGTGTGATGAAGACACCGGTCCTGACTCTCCCATCTATCTAGGTGTGATGAAGACACCGGTCCTGACTCTCCCATCTATCTAGGTGTGATGAAGACACCGGTCCTGACTCTCCCATCTATCTAGGTGTGATGAAGACACCGGTCCTGACTCTCCCATCTATCTAGGTGTGATGAAGACACCGGTCCTGACTCTCTCCCATCTATCTAGGTGTGATGAAGACACCGGTCCTGACTCTCCCATCTATCTAGGTGTGATGAAGACACCGGTCCTGACTCTGTCCCAGCTATCTAGGTGTGATGAAGACACCGGTCCTGACTCTCCCATCTATCTAGGTGTGATGAAGACACCGGTCCTGACTCTCTCCCATCTATCTAGGTGTGATGAAGACACCGGTCCTGACTCTCCCATCTATCTAGGTGTGATGAAGACACCGGTCCTGACTCTCCCATCTATCTAGGTGTGATGAAGACACCGGTCCTGACTCTCCCATCTATCTAGGTGTGATGAAGACACCGGTCCTGACTCTCCCATCTATCTAGGTGTGATGAAGACACCGGTCCTGACTCTCCCATCTATCTAGGTGTGATGAAGACACCGGTCCTGACTCTCTCCCATCTATCTAGGTGTGATGAAGACACCGGTCCTGACTCTCCCATCTATCTAGGTGTGATGAAGACACAGGTCCTGACTCTCCCATCTATCTAGGTGTGATGAAGACACCGGTCCTGACTCTCCCATCTATCTAGGTGTGATGAAGACACCGGTCCTGACTCTCCCATCTATCTAGGTGTGATGAAGACACCGGTCCTGACTCTCCCATCTATCTAGGTGTGATGAAGACACAGGTCCTGACTCTGTCCCAGCTATCTAGGTGTGATGAAGACACCGGTCCTGACTCTCCCATCTATCTAGGTGTGATGAAGACACCGGTCCTGACTCTGTCCCATCTATCTAGGTGTGATGAAGACACCGGTCCTGACTCTCCCATCTATCTAGGTGTGATGAAGACACAGGTCCTGACTCTGTCCCATCTATCTAGGTGTGATGAAGACACCGGTCCTGACTCTCCCATCTATCTAGGTGTGATGAAGACAAGGTCCTGACTCTCCCATCTATCTAGGTGTGATGAAGACACCGGTCCTGACTCTCCCATCTATCTAGGTGTGATGAAGACACCGGTCCTGACTCTCCCATCTATCTAGGTGTGATGAAGACACCGGTCCTGACTCTCCCATCTATCTAGGTGTGATGAAGACACCGGTCCTGACTCTCCCATCTATCTAGGTGTGATGAAGACACCGGTCCTGACTCTCCCATCTATCTAGGTGTGATGAAGACACCGGTCCTGACTCTCCCATCTATCTAGGTGTGATGAAGACACCGGTCCTGACTCTCCCATCTATCTAGGTGTGATGAAGACACCGGTCCTGACTCTCCCATCTATCTAGGTGTGATGAAGACACCGGTCCTGACTCTCCCATCTATCTAGGTGTGATGAAGACACCGGTCCTGACTCTCCCATCTATCTAGGTGTGATGAAGACACCGGTCCTGACTCTCCCATCTATCTAGGTGTGATGAAGACACCGGTCCTGACTCTCCCATCTCTATCCTGGTGCTGGCTGGTCCTGTCTGGTGCCAGTGAGTGACATGGCGTTGAGTTGGTGTCACGCTAGCATCATGGTGTCATTGGCATGTTGTAAACGGGCACATAAACAAAGCAGGGTGGTGGCGGCAAGGAGAACAGGGCATCTTGGTGGTTGGTGGCCGTTGTGTCGCAGGCGGACTAATCGTGGCTTTTAAAGTTTAATGTGGGCCTACCACAGAGATGTGTCCGGAGCAGGGTTAGACTGCTGGTGTCCATGGCCTTCACTCATTAATGATGAATGGGCAGGGTAGGGGCTAGGGTGGGATCCCAAGTCCTGCCCAGTTTAGTGTTGTGATTTAACAGACAAGAGTGGTTGAGGTCAAAATGAGCAGATGGGTTCTTGTAACAGAGGCAAGGGACATTTTGGATGTAGAGTGAGTCAAGATAGGAGTTTTCAGGTCAGATCACTGAATAAGGCTTTAAATACAGCTGCAAGCAACTAAATAAACAATGCAGAAAAAGATGTGGAGACCAGTGTTAATTGAGTGGGTCAGGGGTTGGCCTTTATGGCCAGGCTATGCGTAGGTTGGAGGCTGGGCCAGAAAGCCTGGGTGAAGGGCTCCTGCGGTCTGTACATACAGTACAGTGTGTGTTAGACCTCAGCCCACTCTCTGACTGATCTCTGTAGCCGACGTTGAGTAGGACTTTCAAACGTGTTAACCCTCTCAAGGCTGCCGGCCCAGAAATCATACCAAGCCGTGTCCTCGGTGCATGAGCAGACCAGCAGACTGTCTTCACAGACATCCAATCTCTCCCTATCCCAGTCTGTAATCTCCACTTGCTTCAAGGTAACTGAACTAAATGAATATTGCCCCATAGCACACAGCTCTTCCATCGTGAAGTGCTTTGAGAGGCTAGTCAAGGACCATATCACCTCCAACTTCCCCGATAGCTTAGACCTACTACAATTTGCATACCGCCCCAACAAATCCATCGCACCGCACAGCACCTTATCCCACCTTGACAAGAGGAATAGCTACTGTGAGAATGGTGTTCATCAACTACCGCTCTGCTTTCAACACCATACTTCTCTCCAAGCTTGTCACTAAGCTCAGGGCCCTGGGTCTGAAGTCCTCCCTGTGTAACTGGGTCCTGGACCTCTATACTGACCCTCAACACAGCCCCTTCCTGTACTCCCTGTTCACCCATGAAGGCGTGGCTACACACGACTCCAACTCAGTCATCAAGTTTGCTGACGACACGAAACCGGGAGTCTGATTAACAACGACGAGACAGCCTACAGCAGATTTTATAGGTCCCCCAACTTTTCTGTTGGAAAATCATCAACAAATTAGCTCAAAGTGATTTTAACTGAGGAAATCTGTTGCCAAGTATTCCCACGCATAAATAGAGGCAAATTTAGTCGTATCATAATAAAATTATGATTTTAAATAAATCAGTTTTTGTCAAAACTATACTACATCTGTTTGGGATTCTTACGGTCAATTTGCAGTGTACAAATGATCTATTACTATGTTTCCCGGCCCCCGACCATCCTCTCATGGAAAAATCGGCCCACGGCTGGATGTAATTGGGGACCCATGGCCTACAGGGAAGAGGTTAGAGCCCTGGCGGAGTGGGCCAGGAACATGACCGCTTCCTCAATGTCAAAAAACAAAGGAGCTGATCGTGGACTACAGGAGACAGAAGAGGGAGCATGCCCCCATCCACATCGACAGGGCCACAGTGGAGAGGGTCAAAGCTTGGCGTGCACATCACTGAGGACCTGAAATGGCAGCCGCCATGGTGAAGAAGGCGCAACCACAGGCGGCTGAAGAAATTCAGTAGGGCCTCTAGGACCCTGACACACTTCTACAAAAGCAGCATTGAGAGCATTCTGTCGGGCTGCATCACTGCATCACTGCATGGCTCTCCAGAGGGTGGTGCGGTCAACCCAACGCGTCACGGGAACATGCTGCCGGCCCTCCAGGACATTTAGGACACTCAGTGTCAAAGGAAGGCCAAAAAGATCATCAAGGACTTCAGCCACCCGAGCCACGGTCTGTTCACTCTCACCATCTTCTAGCAAACGGAGACGGTACAGCTCGCCATCAGACATCACTAATGGGCTGCCTGCCCGGTACTCAGCCCTGTACCTTGAGACTAATACCCCATGTATATAGAGTCATTGAATGCTGGCCACCTCATATTCTGTTTATTTACTGTTGATTACTCACTGTATATGTACAGAATATACTGTATTCTCAACATGGCCCATCGTAATATACCTACTACTGTACATACCATTTTCATACCAATGATATACTGTCTATACACTCCACATATTTATATTCTGCATTCTGACACATGCTCCCTCTAATATATCTACTCAGGATTGTTAATTGGTCCCATTCTGTCATTTCATGATTTTTGGTTATATATATATTATTTTTTATTATTTAGTGTTTGTATTGTATTTACGAGACATTCTACTGCACTGTTGGAGCAAGTAACATAGGCATTTACCTGCACCTGCTATAACACCTGCAAATCTCTATCCACATCCAATCAACTTTGATTTGATTTGATTTGACTGGGTGCCCATGGGAAGAGGCACAAGGCTGGGAGGAAGCGCAGGGCCCAAATGAGACGTGTCAGGGAACAAATTGAAAATGCCAATTTCACTTACTCCTCGGCATCGTTCTTCACGCCTAAATTCTGCCACTTATTTCATGTGTAAATGAATGGCCTCCTCACAGTCATTTAGATTTATCCAGATTTCCATCCTCCTTTCGCTCCCATTCTCCCTCCCCTCAGCTCAAAATATACCTCTATATGCCCTGGATGTGTAGTATTGGTATTGGAAACCTGATGGGTGTGTTTGTGTGTCTGTTCATATTTATGAGGAAGTTTGTTTTTTGAGGGGGTTTCTGGGTGCAAGTGTTGTGATTGAGTGAAGAGTGAGGTTCTCTCCTCTTTCTCTTACTTCCCTTCTTTCATACCAATCTGACTCTGTCTCACACATAGTGATGTGAATACTGACACTGAATGTTCAGGCTCCATGAGGCCTGTAGATTCTGATCAATGTTTGTTTCTCTTTCTCTCCCTCTTTCCAGTACGACTATGAGGGTAATGAAATCAGTGACCTGCCTGTGGATCTCTCTGTGGTGTGGAATGGCAACCAAGTCATCGACAACCCCTTCAACATACAAGGTAAAACCTCCCTTCTCCCCTCCTCTCCTCTCCCCTCGTCTCCCTTCTCCTCTCTCCCCTCTTCTCCTCTCCCTTCTCCCCTCTTCTCTTCTCTCCCCTCCTCTCCTCTCTCCCCTCTTCTCCTCTTTCCCCTCCTCTCCCTTCTCCCGTCCCTCACCTCCCCTCTCCCCTCCTCTCCCTCTCCCCTCCTCTCCCTCCTCCCTTCTCCCCCTTCTCCTCTCTCCCCTCCTCTCCTCTCTCCCCTCTTCTCCTCTCTCCCCTCCTCTCCCTTCTCCCTTCCTCACCTCCCCCTCTCCCCCCTCTCCTCTCTCCCCTCTTCTCCTCCCTTCTCCCTCCTCCTCTCTCCTCTCCTCTCCCCTCCTCTCCTCTCTCCCCTATTCTCCTCTCTCCCTTCTCCCTTCCTCACCTCCCCTCTCTCCCCTCCTCTCCTCTCTCCCCTTTTCTCCTCTCCCTTCTCCCCTCTTCTCCTCTCTCCCCTCCTCTCCTCTCTCCCCTCCTCTCCTCTCTCCCCTCCTCTCCCTTCTCCCTTCCTCACCTCCCCTCTCTCCCCTCCTCTCCTCTCTCCCCTCTTCTCCTCTCCCTTCTCCCCTCTTCTCCTCTGTCCTCTCCTTTCTCCCC
Source organism: Oncorhynchus keta (assembly GCF_023373465.1). Taxonomy (NCBI): domain Eukaryota; kingdom Metazoa; phylum Chordata; class Actinopteri; order Salmoniformes; family Salmonidae; genus Oncorhynchus; species Oncorhynchus keta. The sequence continues at coordinate 26,309,114 of NC_068448.1, forward strand.
TCCTCTCCCTTTTCCCCTCCTCTCCTCTCTCCCCTCGTCGCTACACTCTTTTAAATCCCTAAGATCCCATTGGAGGAGCCCCTTCCTCTCCAGCAGCACGTCTTTGAAAGGGAATGAAAGTGTTTTTACGCATGGCTACGCCTCTTGCTAGGCCCCGCTGGGTTCAATAATGCTTATCTCTCCCAGCGCTGTTTGCAGTAACTCCTCCAAAACAACATGCTGCAGATGAATAGAGTGGTGATAAATAAATAAAGAGAGGGATGGATGGAATTCGAGGAAGAGAACACGATTTGGGCCTTTGTTCCTCTGTGATCTGGCTGGTCTGGGGTCAGATCCTACTATTGCTGCTTAGGAGGCTCATCCTGCTGGATGGAGAGCCAGGTCTCAGTCATCACTAGGGGAAAGATAGTTGAGTAGCACTGCGTTTAAGATAAACATCCTAACACATTTTTTATTGTATTTTTTATTTCACTTTTATTTAACCAGGTAGGCTAGTTGAGAACACTTTTATTTAACCAGGTAGGCTAGTTGAGAACACTTTTATTTAACCAGGTAGGCTAGTTGAGAACACTTTTATTTAACCAGGTAGGCTAGTTGAGAACACTTTTATTTAACCAGGTAGGCTAGTTGAGAACACTTTTATTTAACCAGGTAGGCTAGTTGAGAACACTTTTATTTAACCAGGTAGGCTAGTTGAGAACACCTTTATTTAACCAGGTAGGCTAGTTGAGAACACTTTTATTTAACAGTGGAAATGTCTATATACCGCATGTGCAAATGAGGTAAGATAAGGGGGGCATACAGGTCATACAGGTCGCAGTGTTGGGTAGTATATGTGGCTTTGGTGACAAAACGGATGGCACTGTGGTAGACTGCATCCAATTTGCTGAGTAGAGTTTTGGAGGCTATTTTGTAAATGACATCGCCGAAGTCAAGGATCGGTAGGATGGTCAGTTTTACTAGGGTATGTTTGGCAGCATGAGTGAAGGATGCTTTGCTGTGAAATAGGAAGCCAAATCTAGATTTAATTTTGGTTTGGAGAAGCTTAATGTAAATCTGGAAGGAGAGTTTACAATCTAACCAGACAACTAGGTTTTTGTAGTTGTCCACATATTCTAAGTCAGAGCCGTCCAGAGTAGTGATGCTGGTCGGGTAGGCAGGTGTGGGCAGCGACCGGTTGAAGAGCATACATTTAGTTTTACTAGCATTTAAGAGCAGTTGGAGGCCACGGAAGGAGAGTTGTATGGCAGTGAAGCTCATCTGGAGGTTAGTTAACACAGTGCCCAAAGAAGGGCCAGAAGTATGCAGAATGGTGTTTTACCAATGGGGTATGGATCCATCCTCTGTTTCCCCACCATGTGGTGGAGCTGGGTGTCTCCAGATGATTTCCTTTCTATTTAGAGGAGATAGAAGTAATATCACGATGTCTCCCACATCCTCACACCGTATTTTAGACACCCCCATTCTGGTCATTGGATCAAGGTTATTTGATCTAAACACATGCTTTATGTCAAATTGCGTTTAACGCTTGGCCTCATTTGTTAATTGGCATTTGCGAACTCACTCTGCATATTGCTGCTTGAGCGTGACCTGATTTGTTGTTGTGGGGGCTGGGCCTGTACAAGGCTGAAGTGTCTGTCTGACTGCTCTGAAAGCCTTTCAATGAAAGGATTGTGGATTAAATGGACCCCTCTCTCTCAGTAATATAAGATAAGTAGAGGTTTTAACATGCACTCAGTGGCGCATCGTGTCCTTTAGCATCACCTTGGATGCTGAGCCCTCTTTATTCTCCTGCCTACGGATTGTCACAAAATATGTAATGACACACCCATTTCCTGATGTTGGAATACAGTCTCTCCCATAGTAGCATTTGTTAAAGCTGGAACAGAAATTAAGAATCTAAACAGAGGCCAGTTATATTGTACTCTGCCCAAACTTCCACGCTTAATTTGACACGTTGAAACATCCCCAAACTAAATTTCAAACCAGCCCTGCTTTATTCAAGCCCAACAAAGACCTTCCCTTTCCTCACCCTTCCCTGTGTTTTTCTCTACTTGCCTCTGTCCCTCCCTCCCTCCGTGAATCATGCTGAATTATCCATCTCTGCCCGACTGCCCGAGAAAGCCCACTTTTGCCTTGGTGTAAAGTGGAAATCTTAATGTAATTAAATCATTAAATTTGGTTCAGTTTAATTAGCACCGTGCTACTTATAAGCTTAGCCGTGGCAAATCAGATTAACAGGCAGGTCCTCGGCGGGTGGATGGATACGCCGTCTCCTTTGAAGTCCTGCGGCTGTCTGTGGAGCGCCGTGCCGTGATCTTCTTTTTTCACCATCTTTTGTTTTCTATCTCTCTCTCCCACTCATTTTCTCTCTCCCCTCTCTCTCCTTCTTTCTCTTTCCCCTCTCTCTCAATTCGTACTGCTAATTGCTCATTCTTTTAAAAGCATAACTCTGAGCATTCGTGCCTCCCCCCCCCCAAATAAAAACACGACAACAAGGGAATGAGGTGTTTTCATGTTTTATTTGAATGCTTGTTTCTCCACAGCATGAAGGTGAAATGCAAGGTGTTGAAACTTTAGTCTCAAACAACAACAATTATATTCACCTCTATCTCTCCTTCTCTCTCTCTCGTTCTGTTCTCACTGTGTTTCAGCCCACCTGTATAAGTGCTACGCGCTGCGGGACAGCTGTGGGATGTGTCTGAAGGCTGACCCCAGGTTCGAGTGTGGCTGGTGTGTTCAGGAGAAGAAGTGTTCTCTGAGACAGGAGTGTGCGCCGCTGGAGAGTAGCTGGATGCACGCCACCACCGGCAACAGCCGCTGTACACACCCAAAGATCACCAAGGTGAGACAGGCTCTAGGTGTGTGTGGGTGTGCAGTAGGATCCAGTTCAAATCCAATTTCATTTGTCACATGCGCCGAATACAACAAGTGTAGACCTTACCGGGAAATGCTTACGTACAAGCCCTTAACCAACAGTGCAGTTCAAGAAAATATTTACTTGACCTTCCGAGTGGCGCAGCTGTCTAAAGCACTGAATCGCAGTGCTAGAGGCGTCACTGCAGACCTGGTTCCGATCCCGGGCTGTATCACAACAGGAGTCCCATAGGACGGGGATAGGACGGGGCACAATTGGCCCCGTGTCGTCTGGGTTAGGGGAGGGTTTTGCCGGGGGGTGACTCCTTGTGGTGGGCCGTGCACCTCTAGGCTGACCTTGGTCGTCAGTTGAACGGTGTTTCCTCCGACATGTTGCTGCAGCTGGCTTCGGGGTTAAGCGGGCAAGTGTTAAGAGGCGTGGTTTGGTGGGTCAAGCTTTTTTAGGACGCATGACTTGACCTTCGCCTTTCCCGAGCCCGTTGGGGAGTTGCAGTGATGAGACAAGATTGAAATTGGGGGGGGAATATAACAAAAAATATATTCTAAAAGTGAAAAATACTATCAAAAGTAACACAATAAAATAACAATAACCTGGCTATATACAGGGAGTACCGGTAGCAAGTCAATGTGTTGGGGTACAGGTTAGTGTAGTTAATTAGGTAGGGGTAAAGTGACTATGCATAGATAATAAACACTGAGTTGCAGCATTGTAAAAACAAAGGGGGTTGACAATGTAAATAGTCCAGGTGGCCATTTGATTAAATATTAAGTAGTCTTATGGTTTGGGGTTAGCCGCTGTTAAGGGGCCTTCTGGATCTAGACTTGGCGACAAAGAGAACAGTCTATGACTGGGGGGACTGGAGTCTTTGACCATTTTTTGGGCCTTCCTCTGACAATGCCTAGTATATAGGTCCTGGATGGCAGGAAGCTTAGTCCCCGTGATGTATTGGGCTGTACTCACTACCCTCTGTAGCACCTTACTGTTGGTCAGGATGCTCTCGATGGTGCAGCTGTTGAACTTTTTGAAGATCTGTGGACCCATACCAAATATTTTCAGTCTCCTGAGGGGCGAATAGGTGTTGTTATGCCCTCTTCATGACTGTCTTGGTATGTTTGAACCATAATAGTTTGTTGGTGATGTAGACACCAAGGAACTTGAAGCTCTCGACCTGCTCCACTACAGCCCCATCAATGTGAATGGGGGTGTGTTTGGCCCTCCTTTTCCTGTAGTCCACGATCAGCTCCTTTGTCTTGCTCACGTTGAGGGATAGGTTGTTGTCCTGGCACCACACGGCCAGGTCTCTGACCTCCTCCCTATTGACTGTCTCAACTTTGTCAGTGATCAGGCCTACCACTGTTGTGTTGTCAGCAAACTTGATGATGTTGTTGGAGTCGTGCTTGGCCACGCAGTCACGGGTGAACAGGGAGTACAGGAGGGGACTACACACGCACCCCTGAGGGGCCCCCGTGTTGAGGATCAGCGTGGCAGATGTGTTGCTACATACCCTTACCACCTGGGGATGGCCCATCAGGGAAGTCCAGGATCCAGTTGCAGAGGGAGCTGTTCAGTCCCAGAGTCCTTAGCTTAGTGATGAGCTTTGTGGTCGCTATGGTGTTGGACGCTCAGCTGTAGTCAATGAACAGCATTCTCACATAGGTGTTCCTTTGCCCAGGTGGGAAAGGGACGTGTGGAGTGCGATTGAGATTGCGTCATCTGTGGGTCTATTAGGGCAGTATTCTTCTTGGCTACGGACGTGAGTGCTACGAGGCTCTTTTGGATAGCTGGATTGGATGTACGGTGGTCTATTGTTGATCTGTGCCTCAGTAAAGATCTGATGCTGGCTGTGTACCAGACTACTGTTCTCTCTCTCTCTGTCTCTTGCTGTCTCTCTCTCTGTCGCTGTCTCTCTCTGTCTCTGTCTCTCTCTCTTTGTCTCTCTCTGTCTCTCTCTCTCGCTGTCTCTCTCTCGCTGTCTCTCTCTCTGTCTCCGTCTCTCTCCCTCTCTCTCTCTGTCACTCTCTGTCTCTATCTCCATCATTCTCTGCTCTAGTGCTAAACCTCACAATGCGTTTATAGCTGATTACATCCCTACCACCTACACACAGCAACAAGCCCAGCCACACTCCACCTACTCCTGATTGAACCTCGCCCCATTCAAGAACAAATCCAACTCATTCCTCTATTATTGCTATTTGCAGTATATTTTCTGCACCTGACACCTTGCTTGGGGGCAAATGCAGAGTGTTGTGTTAGTGTGTGTGTCTGCGTCCTTTAATCTACTCTGGAGAGGCAGCTAGTGTTTCAACACATTATAAATCCCAGATATTGGATAATTGGCACTGGCACAGGAACTAATCCCTCCACGATGCCTGCCTCTGTCTCTCTCTCTCTCTCTCTCTGTCTCTCTCTCTCAGACAGAGCCCACAAGACAGAAGTAGAGGAAGGAAGGAGAGGAAGAGGAGGGAGGGGAAGGTGCCGACTGAAAGGAAATTCCGCAGTAAAGAGAATGAATACATGAAAATGCTTGATAGGTCGTTGCGTCATTCGGTAGTGATCTCTCGGTCTCTCTGAAATGGCACCTTATGGTCATGAAAGCAGCCCACCTTACAGGCTGAAAGGCAGCTGCTTTGTGATATGGTTGTAACAAAGAGCAGAGGACCTTGACTCCATGTTACATCAACCTACACTCATGAGAGATAACATGTTCCTCTTTAACAACTCTCTTTCCCTTTTTCAAATGTTCTCATTCTCTTGTCTTCATCTTTTTTACATTGTCTTTCTCTCGTCTCTCTCTCTCTCTCTCTTTATTCATATGATGGGGACTGTGTGCCTCTTTATATTAGCAGGTGGATTAGCTGGTAATTTCATTTGGAATATTAGAGTATTTAACCAGGATTTCCCAGCTCTTGCACTAGGAGTCCCAGAGTAGTGCAAGTAATTGAATTCTCTTTCTCTTCCTCCTCATTGTCTGTCAATAAGGAGCATCTCATGAATTTTGACTGACGTCTCGACTGCTAGTCGGTACTCAGAGGGCCCAAACATTCTACCCTCCCTTCCCAATCCATCACAAAGGGGTCTGAATAGCTCTTACGCTTCTCTTTTCCTCCTCTCACTCTGGAGGAACGGGGAAGACAAAGCATCGGAATGAGGCTACGTCTGATAAGGGGAAGGGGGACAGGAGTCCCTCCTCAGCTAGTGTCTCTCCCCCCATAATAACCAACCAATAACCTCCCTCTCTCCTCTCCATCCCTCCCTCAGCCTAGGCTGGTGCTCTGTTCCTGTGTGTGTGTGTGTGTGTGTGTGTGTGTGTGTGTGTGTGTGTGTGTGTGTGTGTGTGTGTGTGTGTGTGTGTGTGTGTGTGTGTGTGTGTGTGTGTGTGTGTGTGTGTGTGTGTGTGTGTGTGTGTGTGTGTGTGTGTGTGTGTGTGTGTGTGTGTGTGTGTGTGTGCGTGAGTTGTCTCAGATAAATATTATATCAGAGTGAATGCACTTAGCTGAGAGTGAGTGGGTAGGAGGGATGTTCCTGTGCTACTTATTGTCTTTCTATCCCCCGACCCCCTTGTTAGAGAGCACCCTGGATTTGCTTTGACACTTCAGCACGTAAAATATACATCTGTTGTTCTGCCGTGCGTGTGCAAAGGGATTCGTGTTTTATTCAGAGGAAGGGGGGGGGGGTGATTAGAGAGAGAGAAGGGGATTGAGAGGGGTGTATGAAAGTGAAGAGCTATAGGAGTGGTGGAGTGGAGCTCAGCACATTGAGGATTCTTCAGAGTAATCTAGCTCCTGTATGTTCCTACTGTGGCAAAAATCCATCTCCAACTGTCAGGTCCGTGTTTCAATCCAAGTGGAGCAATGAGGTATTCTGCTGTATAAATGGGCTCTTATTTGTCCCTTACGCTCTCTCTCTTTCTCTCTCTCTTTCTCTCTCTCTCGCTCTCTCTCTCTCCTTGCGTCAGGATGTGTGTGTCGTGTGAAACGACCCCTCTGAAACCAATTAAAACACCCTACTTCACTGTTTTAACTTCGGTGTTCAGAGGCCAGAGTTCAGTGTCCAGAGGCCAGTGTTTTCATCATGACAGGTCCTAGAGGTTCCCAGGGGTCAGACTGAGAACTCATAAGATGAGCAAACAAACTACAAAGGCTATAGAGCACAGACGCCTCTGAAGATCACAGACAATGTGTGTGTCAGACCCTAGGAGGTCTGTTTACAATGCTTTCTGAGGGAGATTGGAGCCTGTAAGATAAAAAGCAGGAAGCAATTAGAGGACATCTGCTCCACCATTCACATTGTTGTAGTTGTCAGCTTCACCCCCCTCATTACAACCCCCTCACTCCTCCCTGACCAAAACTACCCTACACAATTTGGCATTGTCAGGGTAGGTTCATACTGTGTTTGACAGCTATGCAAAACACTGTATTTCTCTAAATGATGTTGCCTATGTGTTGAGTGGTTCCAGAAACATGATCTCCTACCATTGGCTGTCAGCATAACTGTCTTCCTTCCCCAGCCTCTCTTTGAGTACATTAACAACCCAATTTACAGCCTGCCTCAGCCCATGTGGGCATGTGTCCCTAGTTCCCAGTCCAACCACACTGGCGTCACCCTGCTGTAGCCCTGCTCCACACTGGTTTGACGGCCTACAGCACAGACCTCTAGCAACCACCATTCTGCCACACTCTGCTTTTACAGCACCGCTGCCTTGTCATTATGTGGTAGAGGCATAGCGCTGGGGCTGAGTGAGGTTAGGCTGCCTGTGAAAGCCTAGCCGCTGGGGATTGCTACTGGGGCCACATCAGAACCCAGGGGTGGCCAGCCAATGAAACGCAATAATGCCTCAGGACACGCCAGGGCGCCGTTTCCCTGACACGCTCTGCCCAGCCAACCAGGTTGTGGAACAGGCAGCCAGTGAGATTACCCATAATTACCTCGTGATGGTTGTTAGAAGCCGCCTCCCGGATGCTGCCGCCTCACATCAGTCATCATATTTGTTTTGTCATGCCACACCTGTCCTCGTTACGGGGAGTAATTTGGCTAAATAAATCACATTACGAAGCTGCCGTGTGACACGCTGCTACAGAATGGCGATGCGGGAGCCGGTGTAATAACTTTCAATTAGGTGGGGAAGAGGCCTTTCGCTGTGCGCCACGCAAGGTTTTTCTGTTTTTCAAAGCGGAGAGGTGATTTTTCTTCATTAAAACATGGCTTTCTGGATTATGGTGTGTGGGTGAACACGAGAGAAAGAGTAGCCAAGACTAACATATTTTCACTATATCACTAATATCATCAAAATCAATATATCATAGCACATTTTTGGGCTCATTCAGTAGATTAACTGATACATTAGAATCCTGTGTAAAAATTCATGTTAAAAGTCCCATTTAAAACATTTTTTGAAAATTATAGCGCTGCTGCTTCCTGTTGTCATGGCTTTTTGATTGATGGCCGAGTCTCAAAACACCGGTTTTAGATGGTCATAATATTCATAATCAATATACTCTAATAAGTTGACATTTTGAAGAAAAGTTACTCCCTACACACGTGTTACACTTGTGTTCAGATGACTTGTATTTGCTAAATAAGTACCTTATAAATTGCACACCTATATTTACCAAGCGGTCACTCAAGACTGGAATTGATGAGCTTGTTCTACTGTAATCAATAGCGCATGCAAATGAAGCACTTACGTTGATATTGTATTGAAATCAATGCAACCGGGATACTACAGTAACTGCTGTGATATGTAGACTACTGTTTGCACTCTTCTAACAGATAAACCTCAATTAACATTGGTATACATACAGTATCTGTCAATAGAAGACAACCTGTCATAGCTCCTTATCAACTTATATCTCTTATGACTTATAATGAAGTAGATCATTTCAACAAATCCCCAAATCGGTTTCTAAATAGCGACAGGGGTTGGCTTTCATTTGGATGATAGCTTAACCCTCAAATCCATGAATTCAAGTGAGGCCAGAAACATTTCTATTAAAATATTCTATCCAGCGTGGTCTGACAATACAGCTGCGCTCTAAAGTCCCACTACGGACTGGCACATAAAACAAAAACACTGGTACTAAAATAAAAATATGGGTCTGTTTTAAGCAATCGATTTTGTGAGATCGTGCTGCCTATTAACTTAACCTAACATCACAAATCTGAGGTAAAAAGGATATGTATTTCCTGGAATTGTTGTGGTGAAAACATGAGTCTGTGTAATGTTGTAACACATTCTGTCCACCATAGGGAAATGAGCATAATATAACTTTAATACTATAATAATTCAACATGTCGAAGTTATTCAATATTTGAATATATGATGACAGCATTTGTAGCACACTCACAAATGTGTTCAACAATGACATCTATTTCTACTTTAACCATGGAAAGAGTTTTAAAAAATGCTCCTAAGCACAATTTAACCAGGTGCTCTAGACTAGAGCGTCCATAGGGTCTGTGCAGCAGACAGAGTCTCCCACACAAAGTGCCATTTAGTCTGCCCTGCGTAGACTTACAGTACAAGGTGTTGGCCTTACCTTGCCTCTCACTGACTTCTAACTATACAGTTATTGGTTCTGACAATGATCTTCTTCTCTCCCTCCCTCCTTCCCTTCCTCCCTCCCTGTGTTTGTCTTGCAGCTGTTTCCGGAGACAGGTCCGAGACAGGGGGGCACCAGACTGACCATCACGGGGGAGAACCTGGGCCTACAGTTCAGGGACATCCAGACAGGAGTGCGTCTGGGCAAGGTGCCCTGTATCCCCATCGAAGAGGAGTACATCAGCTCGGAGAGGTGAGGAGGCTCAGCTGCCTGGCACTCACCACTCTCACCCACGCCTCCTACAAGTGCCCTCTATTTCCCTCCTCCTCTCAGTGTATATCCCCTCTCATCCTCTTCTGCTTCCTGTTGACATTGTCCTTCTGTCCATCTCTCTTCACCTGTCTGTTATCTTCTTCCTCTGCTCAGTGTATAGAGGTCCTCTTCAGCTTTCTCTTTCCTCTCCTTTGCCCTCCCTGCTCCCTATATATACAACTCAACATTTGAATTTAGATAGATCAAACTATCTCTCCATAGAGCATTTAGATGGTAGATGCTCCCTTTCAAATTGGAGGAATCACTACACACATATCAGACAGCTATACTGTAGCAACAGGTGAACTCAACACGTGTGTCTTCCCATGTGTCCCTAACTCCTCTCCCCTCCTCCCTCTCCCCTTTTCTCTCTCATACCTTCCCTACCATCACCCCTCTCTCCTACAGAATTGTGTGTTTGCTGAACGACGCCACAGGCTACCGGGTGCAGGAGGCTAACGTGGAGGTGTGTGTAAGGGACTGCCTGGCAGACTACAGGGCCCTTTCACCCCGAGCATTCACCTTCGTGGTAAGTAGCACCCAGGTGACACAGCCATGGTCAGGGGTGGATGGATCCTTACATTAGACAATGATTATTGGTCATTTTGTTGATTGCATAATAAACGTGTCATATGGGTCCCCCTTCTACAGACTCCCTTCTTCACGCGGGTGCTGCCTGCCCAGGGCCCTCTCTCAGGGGGCACCAGGATCACCATCGAGGGCAACCACCTCAACGCCGGCAGCTCTGTGTCTGTCAACATCGGACGCCACCTCTGCCACTTCAAAAAGTGAGTGTCAGTCTGTCAATTCAGACTTCCTGTCTTTAGCTCATACCACAGTGGAGTTGACCCATTGCTGTGCAACACCTAGTGCATGGTGCAGTAGATCTCAGTCTACACCTGCATGAGGAATATTAACAGACTGCCTGTTGAAAGTGGGGCTACTCTGCATTGCAGCTGAGAGGTAGGTAGAGCCCAGCCAGGTAGTGTGAGTGCCAGGTTCCTACCGGGAGGGGGAGTGAGGGGACATACAGGGGGAGTGGGGTGAGATGTAGGGTGAGGGGAGAAGTGGGGTGAGGGAGATGTGGGGTGAGGGGACATACAGGGGGAGTGGGGTGAGATGTAGGGTGAGGGGAGATGTGGGGTGAGGGGACATACAGGGGGGAGTGAGGGTGGGGGTAGATACAGGGGGAGATACAGGGGGGGGGGTGGGGGGGAGTGAGGGGACATACAGCGGGAGTGGGGTGAGATGTGGGGTGAGGGGAGATGTGGGGTGAGGGGACATACATGGGGAGTGAGGGTGGGGGTAGATACAGGGGTGAGGGTGGGGGTAGGGGAGTGAGGGGACATACAGGGGGTGGGGTGAGATGTGGGGTGAGGGGAGATGTGGGGTGAGTTACAGGGGGACATACAGGGGAGTGAGGGTGGGGGTAGATACAGGGGAGGGGGTTGGGGGAGTGAGGGGACATACAGGGGAGTGGGGTGAGGTGTGGGTTGAGGGGAGATGTGGGGTGAGGGGAGATACAGGAGGAGTGAGGGTGGGGGTAGATACAGGGGGTGAGGGGAGATGTGGGGTGAGGGGACATACATGGGGAGTGAGGGTGGGGGTAGATACAGGGGAGGGGGTGAGGGGGAGTGAGGGGACATACATGGGGAGTGGGGGTGAGGGGAGATGTGGGGTGAGGGGACATACATGGGGAGTGAGGGTGGGGGTAGATACAGGGGGAGGGGGGGTGAGGGGGAGTGAGGGGACATACATGGGGAATGAGGGTGGGGGTAGATACAGGGGAGGGGGTGAGGGGACATACATGGGGAGTGAGGGTGGGGGTAGATACAGGGGAGGGGGTGAGGGGGAGTGAGGACATACAGGGGGGGGTAGATACAGGGGGAGGGGGAGTGAGGGGACATACATGGGGAGTGGGGTGAGATGTGGGATGAGGGGAGATGTGGGGTGAGGGGAGATACAGGGGAGTGAGGGTGGGGGTAGTTACAGGGGATGTGGGGGGCTGAGGGCGGGGTGAGGGGACATATAGGGGGGAGTGGAGTGAGATGTGGGATGAGGGGAGATACAGGGGGAGTGAGGGTGGGGGTAGATACAGGGGGGGGGGGTGAGGGGACATATAGGGGGAGTGGGGTGAGATGTGGGGTGAGGGGAGATGTGGGATGAGGGTAGATACAGGAGGAGTGAGGGTGGGGGTAGATACAGGGGGAGTGAGGGTGGGGGTAGATACAGGGGGTGGGAGGACATTTATGTGAGGGTGGGGTAGATACAGGGGAGTCAGGGTTTTACAGGGGAGGGTGACAGTGAGGCACATACAGATTAGGGGACAGGGGTGAGGGGACATACAGGGGAGTGAGGTTGGGGGTAGATACAGGGGGGGGGGGGTGGGGGGGAGTGAGGGGACATACAGGGGGAGTGGGGTGAGATGTGGGGTGAGGGGAGATGTGGGGTGAGGGGAGATACAGGGGGAGTGAGGGTGGGGGTAGATACAGGGGGAGGGGGTGAGGGGAGATGTGGGGTGAGGAGACATACATGGGGAGTGAGGGTGGGGGTAGATACAGGGGAGGGGGGAGATGTAGGGTGAGGGGAGATGTGGGGTGAGGGGACATACAGGGGGAGTGAGGGTGGGGGTAGATACAGGGGGAGGGGGAGATGTGGGGTGAGGGGACATACAGGGGAGTGAGGGTGGGGGTAGATACAGGGGAGGGTGGGGGAGATGTGGGGTGAGGGGACATACAGGGGATGAGGGTGGGGGGTAGATACAGGGGAGGGGGGAGATGAGGGGTGAGGGGAGATGTGGGGTGATGGGGGACATACAGGGGGAGTGAGGGTGGGGGTAGATACAGGGTGAGGGGAGTGAGGGACATACAGGGGAGGGGGGGTGGGGTGAGGGGACATACAGTGTTTCCCAGGGGGGAGATGAGGGTGGGGGTAGATACAGGGGGAGGGTGGGGGTAATGAGGGGGAGTGAGGGGACATACAGGGGGGAGTACAGGGGGTGAGATGTGGGGTGAGGGGACATACAGGGGGAGTGGGGTGAGATGTGGGGTGAGGGGAGAAGTGGGGTGAGGGGACATACAGGGGAATGAGGGTGGGGGTAGATACAGAGATCTCACCTCGTGGGGGGGAGATGTAGGGTGAGGGGAGATGTGGGGTGAGGGGACATACAGGGGAGTGAGGGTGGGGGTAGATACAGGGGAGGGGGGTGTGGGGTGAGGGGACATACAGGGGAGTGAGGGTGGGGGTAGATACAGGGGGGGGGTGAGGGGGAGTGAGGGGACATACAGGGGAGTGGGGTGAGATGTGGGGTGAGGGGACATACAGGGGAGTGGGGTGAGATGTGGGGTGAGGGGAGAAGTGGGGTGAGGGGACATACAGGGGGAATGAGGGTGGGGGTAGATACAGGGGAGGGGGGAGATGTAGGGTGAGGGGAGATGTGGGGTGAGGGGACATACAGGGGGAGTGAGGGTGGGGGGAGGGAAGATACAGGGGAGGGGGTGTGGGGTGAGGGGACATACAGGGGATGTGAGGGTGGGGTAGATACAGGGGAGGGGGTGAGGGGGAGTGAGGGGACATACAGGGGAGAGGGGTGAGATGTGGGGTGAGGGGAGAAGTGGGGTGAGGGGACATACAGGGGGAATGAGGGTGGGGGTAGATACAGGGGAGGGGGTGAGGGGGAGTGAGGGGACATACAGGGGGAGTGAGGGTGATCAAATACTTTTTTCCCTCACTGTATGTGTGTGTGTGTGTGTGTGTGTGTGTGTGTGTGTGTGTGTGTGTGTGTGTGTGTGTGTGTGTGTGTGTGTGTGTGTGTGTGTGTGTGTGTGTGTGTGTGTGTGTGTGTATATGCAAAGAAATATATGGGTGACTGGAAATGATGCAGACAATTACATTGATGGAAGCAACTAATCTATCTGCAATATTAAAGCTGATCTACCCCCTTAAAAAATGATATAAATATTAATAATACCCACACCTCCCGCTGATCCACCCTGCCCTCCGTTGACTGGAAGTGTCAGTGTTTAAGATACAGTGTGTGAGTGTCTGTGTTTTTCCTATGTCATATGCAGTATGTGCATGTAATCTTGCTAATGTGCACACATCCCACAGCGCTACGGTAGGTCTTTGTTTTCATCCAAGCTTTGTTTACACTGTTAGCATGGATAGTAACACTATTTCCATTTCTTTCCATTAAAAGGTAATCCAGCAGATGATCCTTATTTTCTGTGGTGTTGTGTCCTTCCCTCTCTTCCTTTATGTGTTTGCCTCATTCTTGTTTTGTTATTTGTCACAAACACCTTGTCAAAATACGTGCGGTCTTGGGAAGGTTTGTGGAGCGTACATTGTTCAGGGTGTTCCCATGGAAACGGGGCGAGGGGAATCAGAGGAGACATTGCAGGCACATCTCCAGGCAGGACCTGGGAATCGCACCAGAATCACTCTTCTTCACTCCTAGAAAGACTGCGGCACTTTCCCACAAATTCAAGCATCATTCAACAGTGCTTCATATTAGATATTGTAGTTATTGTGCACTGTGACTAGCAGTGGACAGTATGAATCAATGCCAATGGGAAACACACACAGAACAAATCATCAGTGTTTTGTCCATGAAACGCTCTTTCATGTTCTTACAGGTATTGTCATTTAGTTTTCAGGGAGAGAGGTGCACAATCTTGGACCTTTACCAGTTACATTGACAAGAAAAGCAGTCATCTATTTCAACCTTTAACCACCCTCTCTTTCCCTGCAGGAGGAATTCCCGGGAGATAGTGTGTGTGACCCCAGCAGGGTTGACCCCAGGCAGCACACCAGTCATGGTGGACATCGACTCTGCAGAGCTGAGGAACCCAGAGGTCAAATACAACTACACTGACGACCCCACCGTCCTGAGGATCGAACCCGACTGGAGTATCGCTAGGTAGGGAGGAGATCTGGGTATTTACATGCTTATCGCTTGGTTCTCTGGTGCTGGTCTGGGTTACAGTAGTGTAGCTACAGTGGCACCTCTGTATAAGAGACACTTAGAGATGTCCTACGAGTTAGCGAGGGGCGTACCACTGATCACCATGCGTATATCTGTAAATACACAACCTTGTGAAAAGCCCACTTTGACACAGATCGCTCTGCTTCCTGGTAAACATGTTAAACCACAGCACTGTTACAAGATGCTACAGCCCCCACCCCCCTTCTATCTCTGTTGACACCACTATCTTCTTCATCTACAATAGATTTATATAATAGGCTGTTGGAATGGAATGGGGAGTATTCCCATCGCTCTGTGGGACTGGCTGTGGAGCAGCTGTGGCCCAACCGCTGCCCCAGACCCCCCATGCCTCTGTGCTCTGTGTGTGGAGGGGGTGAAGGTGGCTACAGAGCCTTAGCCTGGATGGGTGAATGGGCTAACCGACTGACTGCCCCCCCAATGTCTCTAGCGATTCGCCTCATATCTGGGCTCCATCTGGCCCAGTGCATAACAGCAATCAGAAAAACAGACAGGAACACATGCTCACATACATGAACAAATGAAAAACAAATGACTGAGATTCCTGGATCTCTCAAAGACAAAATTGTCTCAGGTGATTGATGTGATCGCTACAGGCCCAAATGGCAGCATAGCATAAACCAGTGGCTAGGAGATGTGTGAGCAACATGTTGTTCATCTGTTCATAAAGTTCCACTTTCATGTCTATGTTAACTGCAGTGCACATTCACTGCATTGCAATGCTTTGAATAGGGAGTTGTATACTGGTACATTTAGATGTGCTCATATCGTATTTGTAACTTTCTGAAAAAAGAGACTAGATTAAAACACTTCTTGGTTTTCTGGAGTGAAAAAATAAAATAAATAGCTTATTGATTGAATAAGTGGCTGCTAAATTGCTTCATAATATACAGCAAAGAGAGAATACGATTAACAAAGTAGAAGGGAAGCGCTAGAGTAATTGAGAGAGAATGAAAAAGGAGAGGAAAAAGCAGGAATCCATTCACAAAGTTACTTTGTCAAAGCCCAGTGGAGCCATGTTGCTGAGCTCCATGCAGATTGTGGCTGGGGCTAGAGCTGGGCATGGGGCCGGGGGCTGGGGTCTGGATGGGGCTGGGGGTAGAGCTGAGCCTGGGGCCGGGGCTAGAGCTGAGCCTGGGGCCGGGGCCTGGAGTCTGGGTGGGACTGGGGCTCTGGATGGGGCTGGGACTGGGGCTCTGAATGGGAATGGGGCTCTGGATGGGGCTGGGACTGGGGTTCTGGATGGGACTGGGACTGGGGCTCTGGATGGGGCTGGGACTGGTGCTCTGAATGGGACTGGGGCTCTGGATGGGGCTGGGACTGGGGCTCTGGATGGGACTGGGACTGGGGCTCTGGATGGGAATGGGGCTCTGGATGGGGCTGGGACTGGGGCTCTGGATGGGACTGGGACTGGGGCTCTGGGTGGGACTGGGGCTCTGGATGGGGCTGGGACTGGGGCTCTGGATGGGACTGGGACTGGGGCTCTGGATGGGACTGGGGCTCTGGATGGGGGTGGCGCTGGGACTGGGCCCGTCGGTTAAGCGTTAAGCGTATAGCTGAGTTAAGAGGGCTTTCTGAGAGCCGGGCTGGAGGTAGAGGCTTTACACAAATACTTCTGTGGAGAAGTTGGTGTCGGCTTCCAGCTGTATTAAGGCCGTCTCAGCCTTATCCCTCAGCCTTATCCCCAGTCTCAGCCCCAGTCTCAGCCCCAGCACCAGCCTCATCCCCAGACTCAACCTCAGCCTCATCCATGCATTTAGGGGGAAGGAAGTCGACAGCAGAGAACACAGCACTCACCAGGGTAGACAAAGGAAAGCACAGGGGATGAAGGCACGCATTACTTCCCAGACATAGTGGGTGTTATTATGTACAGGCTTTCCAGACACTGTGATTGTAACTAGTCACTCCATTTGTGACTGTCTCCTAGTACTTACAGTACACATACAACACATATTACATTCAGGGTGTATATTCACCACTTCACCCAATGCTGGCAACTGAATATACTTCAATCTACTGATGTCTTCTAATTTGTTATGCATGTTCACATTTACATAATTGTTAAGCAAGTTATTATTTTGTCTCGTCAGTGGTGGAACCCTGTTGACCATCAGCGGTACAAACCTAGCCACCATCAGAGAGCCCAAGATCAGAGCTAAGTATGGCTCTGCCGAGTCTTTCCATGTGAGTATGAACCTGGCCAGAACCCTCAGTACACACACCTCACTCACACACACCTCACTCACTCACTCACTCACTCACTCACTCACTCACTCACTCACTCACTCACTCACTCACTCACACACAGATCACTCACTTTTACACATCTCACTCACACACACACGCCTCACTCACACACTAGCGATGCGCGGGTTGACTCATAACCCGTAGTCCCCGACGAAAACAATACCTTAAAAAAATCCATAAATGTATAATTCTTGTGTAATTTAGGTTTTTCTTTCATTTTTAGGGGCTATCTGTCATTATAGCATAAGCCTTAACTTTAGGTCCTAACTGTACACGCGCCAAATAGCCTACATGCCAAACGTGCAGACAAAGTTAACGTTGATCTACAAAGTCAGAGTTTAATTAAATAAGAGAAATGCTGCAAAATGGAGAGTTGAGAATGAAGAGAAAGGAGGGCTGGAAAATGGAGAGTTGAAAATGAAGAGAAAGGAGGGCTGGAAAATTAATGTTGTTTGGGAAAGATTTGGTGAAGTGGTGAAAGAGGATGATGGCAGTAATGTGTGATGATTGTGAGGCGCTGTACAAATTCAACAGTCACAAGACGGGGACTTCAAATAGGCCTATGGCACGTCAAGGGAACTGTAGCCTATACTGTTCAGATGGGTTACATGGAAACTGAAATGTAGAAATGAACTGTAGGTCTATAACCTCTCAAATAGCCTTCATATTAACTCCTGCAGAATTAAGCATTTCTTGCAGTAAAATGATACACCAAATATAGGCTACATTTTGAGTTGGGAACAGAAATGGAAATATGATTAATTTATTTTTGCATCTTGAGAGAATGCGAATGCACAATTAGAGTCTGTAGAGGTGCTATCTTTATCAGCATCATAGACGCTGATAGTATTTCAACCACATAAAATATGCATACAACCCCAAGTGAAATCTTATCAGAAACATGTTGGGTCATGATCAATGATCAAACTGATGTCATTTGGAATTTTTCCACATTTCCTGTTTTTGTATTGTATTTTCTCCCCGGTCCCTGAATGTCTTCTCTCTGTGAATAAAGCAGAAATGACAGATTAAACTTTACTGATGTCAACGAGATTGAAGCATTCATTCTAACGATTTATTCCATTATTGGTGAAGCTGCATGTATCTAATTATAGACAAGTTGACTAACAAATAGCCTTACAACATTTCAGAGATCATAAGCAGAAACATATGTAAAAGATCCTTCATCCTCTGTCAAAAAGTTGTTGCGCCGTCTCTGATTGTAACCTACAACTCATTGTCTATATTAGCTCGTTAGGGTTGGTGCAGCCTCAGACACACCTCACACACACACACACACACACACACACACACACACACACACACACACACACACACACACACACACACACACACACACACACACACACACACACACACACACACACCTCACTCACACCTCACTCACACACATTTCAGTCACACACACACACCTTGAACTCACACACAGACACACCTCACTCACACCTCAACTCACTCACACACACACATCTCACCTACACACACCATGTCACACGGTGTCTTCCAAGGTGGCCGTCAGACTGTCTGCCCATTCAGTGTCTTGTTTCTGCCCTGCTCCTTGGAATAAGACATCCAACACCCCCCCAGGCCGTTTAACCTTTCAAATGTCACAGGACAACAAAGCAGTGTTGGCAAATCCCCTCTCACCCCCTCACCTTGCACCACGGGGCTCCATTAACCTCTCCTCCAGTTCTAACAGAAGGGAATCAACTTCTGCTTAATGACCGTGTCCTAATGCCCCGTCCCTTGTGCTCAGTTTAAACTAGCTTCTCCTCTAGACACAATGCTGCTGAGGTCCTTGTGCTCAATGTTGGTTAGCATGTTTAGTGGTCCCTGTAGAGGAACATACAGTGTAGGTGATTATTACAGTTCTGAAAATACTAGCAATGGCTGGAGACATAAACACAACACACCAAAGCAGTAATATTTTCCTAGACTTACGAATGTTTAGCTGGGGATTAGAGAACCTATAATGAGATATATATAAACCAATACAGCAACCTGGGTTCCCTAGGGGACCAAACCATTTGTCATATCACACTATTTTCCCTCTCAGAACTGCACAGTGTTTAATAACTCTGTGATGGTGTGCCTGGCCCCGTCGGTTTCCGACTCCGAGAGGGGCTTCTCAGACACGGGCAGTGGGCCGGATGAGATCGGCTTCTACATGGACAACGTCCACGCTCTGATGGTGGTCAACGAGACGTTCAGCTACTACCCCGACCCCGTGTTCGAACTCCTCAGCCCCACTGGGGTCCTGGAGCTAAAACCCACCTCACCTCTAATCCTCAAGGTAAAGAGCGGCTGGATTGGGGGGAGAGACTCACGCATTTTAATGACTTGATATTGACGTTGTTGAATGTTTACCAGGGATTTGTCTTTCACCTGTCTATCTCATAAACCATTAATATAATTATATTTGTTTAGCTTAAATTCCTATTGAAATACAGTGTATAATTCTACTATTATATAAAATAATCGACTGATTATTCAATGTAGATTGTACCAGCATCCCCCAGCTCCGACTCAAAACATAACAATTGTGATGGCGGTGCTTCATTATTTTCCTGTGAGCCAATTGAAATAGGAAAAAAAAAACAGAGCAACTATAATTTCTTTAAATGAAATGTATTAACGAAACCTTTTCTGATTGCAGAGAGAATCCCCCGCCTGGCTTGTTAAAACTAACCTCCACATTAGCACAGTGATGAGAATAAGAAAAAGCAATTTGGTGAAATAATCAGGGGTATTTTACGAGATGCGCATTGCATTCGCCACGGAATTCATTTCGCATCTGATATGATGTGTGTTGCTAGAGGTGGTGTCGGGGTGCGTGCCTGATGCAGGGTGAAATGATAGTGGATAGAATGCATGCCTAAAATGTTCCAGGGCGTGACCTGCCCGGGAGGAGCCCTGTGGAGAGAGGGATTGGAAGTCTGCTCTTCTCTCATGCTACGGGAGCAGTGGGTGGTAGAACAGCACTCTCTCTCTCCACCTGCTCCTCTTGTTGCTCCTCTCTCTGTAGTTGAAGGCTACAGATCTGTCAGACAATGCCCTCACTCTCACACCTTGGCATAGACAGAGACACAAAAAAATGAAAAAAAATGGAAGTTTTCCTGAAGCTTTTGTCAATTCGAATTCTTGTATCCTCCAACATTGGAGCCAGCTTCAGACCTGTCCGCTAGCAGCCTTGGATCCTGGTAGTTGCCTGACTGGTTGAAGGTTCATTATACTGTTCCTAGCCATGGATGAAAGGCTGAGCCATGTTGATTAAAGTTTGACATTGTGTTTCTGTTTGTCCCCTCAGGGTCGTAACCTTATCCCTGCGGCCCCTGGTAACTCCAGGTTGAACTACACAGTGTTCATCGGGGAGACCCCCTGTGTGCTCACCCTCTCTGAAACCCAGCTGCTGTGTGAATGGCCCAACCTCACCGGACAGCACAAAGTCACGGTGGGCACTCGATACCATTTCACATAAGACTCCCTCATCTCCTTCATATTCACTGGGCTTTACCTAACACGTATTCTCATATTTTAATTCCATCAGTCCATTTTGTTCAGTAAAATTCTACATTTCATGTAATTTCAGATCAAAATAGTTTTAAAATAATTTTTTATGTGCAAAGGCTACTCTCTCTAAATATCCTCAAATACTCCCACACAGTCCCCTCCAAACGTACCTCTACTCTCCTCTCTAGTCACACTGTCTGTGTGACGTTTACTAGTCTGGAATACCTTGAAAGTACTGACAATGCATCCATGTAATTCAATATGAAGCCTCTCCAAACTACCAGTAGGCTTGGAGTTGGATTTTATTTCCGTAACTAAATGTCATGTTGAATATTGAATAGTCGTGTGTGTGTGTGTGTGTGAGTGTGAGTGTGTGTGTGTGTGTGTGTGTGTGTGTGTGTGTGTGTGTGTGTGTGTGTGTGTGTGTGTGTGTGTGTGTGTGTGTGTGTGGTGGGCTGGGAAGAAGGGCACAGCTATGTGTTGTAGTCCCTCTATAAAATGACCTACATACCTGTACAGGGGACCCCACAAGTCTGTGTCTCTGGATGGGTGCAGTCGTGTGTGTGTGTGTGTGTGTGTGTGTGTGTGTGTGTGTGTGTGTGTGTGTGTGTGTGTGTGTGTGTGTGTGTGTGTGTGTGTGTGTGTGTGTGTGTGTGTGTGTGTGTGTGTGTGTGTGTGTGTGTGTGTGTGTGTGTGTGCGTTTTGTTTGCTCCCTCAGATGCACAACTGTGTGTTGTTGGCTGTGCCCCCTGCGAGTTTTCTAAGAAATGTATTTGGCCTTTATGTTTTTTTTGTTCTCTTCAGTTCCTTCCTTGTCAATACAATTGAGCAATAAGGCCCGAGGGGGTGTGGTATATGGCCAACAACCACGGCTAAGGGCTGTTCTTACGCACGACACAACGCTAAGTGTCTGGACACAGCCCTTAGCTGTGGTGTATTGGCCATATACCACAAACCCCCGATGTGCCTTATTGCTATTATAAACTGGTTACCAACGTAATTAGAGCAGTAAACAAGTAGTTTTGCGTCATACTCATGGTATATTGTCTCTTATACCACGGCCATCAGTATCCAGGGCTCGAACGACCCGGTTTCTAAAAGAAAATAGATGATGTTTCGAACCTATGTCATCAACAGAAGTAACTTTTAGCACCTGAACCAAAACAACCCAATTTTCTAAGTCTAACATTCTTTGGCTGTGTTAACTTGATGCGGCTCTACTTTAAAGTGCAGTAATCATAGTTCATCTAAACCCTTATCAACCCCCCACTGAATACCTTGATTTGAGATATTCCAGTAATAGGTTCTGTCAGACCTGCTGTGTTTATGTAAATGTTGTTTGTTAGAACCCATTCCCAGTGTTTTACTCCTATTAACGACTTTGGTTCCTGAGGGGAAGTCTCTTTAACTGTAGTGATTGCTTTGTTTGATTACACTCTGTGACGTGTTTCTGTGTGTGTGTGTTCAGGTCCGGGTGGGTGGGTTCGAGTACTCCCCTGGTACTCTCCAGATTTACTCAGATAGCCTGCTGACCCTGCCCGCCATCATCGGCATCGGGGGAGGTGGCGGTCTGTTGCTATTGGTCATCATCGCTGTGCTCATCGCCTACAAGAGGAAGTCTCGCGATGCTGACCGCACCCTGAAACGCCTGCAGCTGCAGATGGACAACCTGGAGTCCAGAGTGGCCCTGGAGTGTAAAGAAGGTATGACAGACACACACACACTCTCTCTCTCTCTCTCTCTCTCTCTCTCTCTCTCTCTCTCTCTCTCTCTCTGTCTATACACACAGTGTATATATATATATATATATACTGCCGTTCAAAAGTTTGGGGTCGCTTAGAAATGTCCTTGTTTTTGAAAGAAAATAAAAAAATGTGTCTATTAAAATAACATCAAATTGATCAGAAATACAGTGTAGACATTGTTAATGTTGTAAATGACTATTGTAGCTGGAAACTGATTTTTTAATGGAAAATCTACATAGGCCCATTATCAGCAACCATCACTCTTATTTCCAATGGCACGTTATGTTAGCTAATCCAAGTTTATCATTTTAAAAGGCTAATTGTTCATTAGAAAACCATTTTGCAATTATGTTAGCACAGCTGAAAACTGTTTTTCTGAATAAAGAAGCAATAAAACTGGCCTTTAGACTAGTTGAGTGTCTGAAGCATCAGCATTTGTGGGTTTGATTACAGGCTCAAAATGGCCAGAAACAAAGAACTTTCTTCTGAAACTTGTCAATCTATTCTTGTTCTGAGAAATGAAGGCTATTCCATGCAAGAAATTGCCAAGAAACTGAAGATCTCGTACAACGCTGTGTACTACTCCCTTCACAGAACAGCAACAACTGGCTCTAATCAGAATAGAAAGAGGAGTGGAAGGCCCCGGTGCACAACTGAGCAAGAGGACAAGTATATTAGTGTCTAGTTTCAGAAACAGATGCCTCACAAATTCTCAACTGGCAGCTTCATTAAATAGTACCCCCAAAACACCCGTCTCAGCGTTAACAGTGAAGAGGTGACTCCGGGATGCTGGCCTTCTAGACAGAGTTCCTCTGTCCAGTGCCTGTATTCTTTTGCCCATCTTAATATTTTATTTTTATTGGCCAGTCTGAGATATGGTCTTTTCTTTGCAACAGCATCCCGGAGTTGCCTCCACTGTTGACGTTGAGACTGGTGGACAAAAAATGTGCTTTTCTTTCAAAAACAAGGACATTTCTAAGTGACCCCAAACTTTTGAACGGTAGTGTATATTTATATAAATGCTCACTCTTTTCTCTCTTCTCTCTCTCTCACTTTCCTCTCTTTCTCTCTTTTCTCTCTCTTCCCTGTCTCTTCTCCCTATATTTTCTCTCTCTTCCCTCTCTCTCTCTTCTCACTCTCTTCTCTTTCTCACTCTTCTCTTTCTCTCTCTCGCTCTTCTCTCTCGCTCTTTCTCACTCTTCTCTGTCTCTTCTCTTTCTCTCTTTTACTCTTTCTCTTTGTCTCTCTATTTTATAATCACTCTCTATGTGGATATGTCACTATCCTGTAGCTGCGCTCTGTCTAGTCGTCATGGTAACATGTTGGTGTGGATGATGCCCGGCCTGAAGCTCTGTTGTGGTGGTGTGGCCGCGGTATCCTCAGAATGTGTGAGTGTGTGCGTTTGAGTTGTGCTGACAACCCTGTTGGTGTTGTGGTGTTGTGCCGTGCAACGCTTCTCTGCTGCGTTGGGCTCTGCCTGCCTGCTTTACTCTGAGAGATGGACGGAGACTAATTGGCCATTATCTGTGGCTGGATGTCCGGAGGGTCACAACCTTGTCAGTCGCAGCCCATAGCACAGCCTGTGGCTAAACACTGAGGGATACAGAGCTAGAGGGAGGAGAAATCTGTCAGGGAGAGAGAGAGAGAGAACAGAGGGACTGTGTGGGGTCAGATGGAACAGTACAGGGGGCATTGTAGAGTGGTTCATGTAAAGCTGCGGTTACTCCACTTGTATACCTGATATAATGAGCCTTGTTGAAAGACCAGCAGCACCAGATAGTGACACTATTCTACACCTCTGTCTGTGTAGCTGGAAGGTTTGGTGTAGAAACCGTGAGCTCCACTAGGAAGTGGAGCATTGCTAGCAGCGGGGAGCTGGGCGTGTCACACTAAGTGTCAGTCAGCAGGGGAGAGGACTGGATGATAGGAGAGGTGGAGCTCAGTGAACCTTGCTGGAAGGGCCATCAGAGAGCAGTGTAATCCAAACAAACACACAGACAACACTAAGGGTCACACGGCTAATGAGTCATTAACAGATTAGAAGCTGCTGCAACTGTGGACAGGGAGAAGATCGTCTGTGTAGTTTACTCTGCTGGATGTAATGGTGGCTTTGCCTCAGCGCTTACACACAACAAACTCAATAGAATGAAGAACTCTTTTATTTACTCAATCAATGGAACGTCTAGACTCTAGACAAAGCCAGTCATCTTTTCTGCCAGCAATTTATGTTGACAATTCTTAAATAATAACTTAAAATAGTTATTATTGCCTCTTTTATTTGTTATTTGTCATCTTTTATGATTATACAGATAACACAGACAGGCATTGTAGAGTGATTCATGTAAAGCTGCTGTTCCGTTCAGACAGAACAGGGCAAAACACATGGATCCCTACCAACCCCCCAAAAAAAACCATGCTATAACAGAGCCTCAAAACCAGACTTAGGGCAGGCATGATATACAATGAGTAATATAATCAAATAGTACAAATAATACAAAGATATTAAGTAAAATATAATGATACAAATTCTAATTTGGGTTGGTTTATGGAGTTGTGAAATTAGCTGGGGGCATGTCTTCCAGAAAGGATAGGAAAGGTTGCCAGATAATAAATGTAATTGCAGATCCCTCTAACGGAGTAGGGTTTTTTTTCTCTAGCTTGAGGTGTTGCATAACTTCCTTTATCCAATCGTTAAAAGTAGAAGGAAACCGACCCTTACACTTAAATAGTCAAATATTTCAATAGTTATTTTATCTCTATGAATAACTGGACCCACACTGATGTTGTCCATGATAATAAAGCCTTAATTTCTCCTCTCATTTTTGATAGAATTCTTGCCTTTTTCCTGTAGGAATGTGGTGTGTATAATATCTAAGTGGCTGCTGTACTGTATGTAGAAGTAGAGAAGCCCCACAGAGGGAGGATCTACTCTACTATTAGAGTCCCAGCAGACGACGCAGGCCAATAACAGCTGGAGGAAATGATGCATGAAACGCATTGCTCCTTTATTAATTATCCACTCATGCAATTAATTGACTTTCTTTCAGATGAACTTTGTTTTCTCTTTTTCTCTTTCCGTCTCTCTCTTTTTCTGTAATTATTTTATTCTGGTTCGCTCTCCTCTCGAATTTCCAGCAAGTATGGGGATTCAATTTCACAAACCCCGTACCCCGTATCAACATCCTATTTTATTGCCTATCCATCTGTCTTTTTCTAGAAGCCAATTGGTGCGGTGGTAGATGATTGCTGGTGACATTAACACTGTGCAACACAGTGTAATGAAGATACGCTACATCCAGAATATCCTTTCTATGTCCATTCTTACTAACCACTGTGTCTGTCTGTCTCTCTGTGTGTTCCCTCAGCCTTTGCAGAGCTGCAGACAGACATCCATGAGCTGACCCAGGAGCTGGACGGAGCTGGCATCCCCTTCCTGGAGTACAGGACCTACGCCATGCGGGTCCTGTTCCCTGGCATCGAGGACCACCCCGTGCTCAAGGAGATGGAGGTACGGGTCAAGGAGGTACACCACCACTGCCACCGCAGCATGTAGACTAGAACATCTATATCTATACCTATCTTTCTATATCTACCTATATCTATACCCCATACTCTGGCTGCATAATGAAAGGAACCTATGATCTAGGTTATATGTTATGGCTATACCACTTTATATACATTACCCACATCACATAGTATGTTTTTCTGCATGTAATATCAATGTCATTACACATTATATCGTATATCATTTTATATTATTTTACAGTGGGAAAAACAAGTAAATCATTAAATCCCACCTGGTTCACCATGAAATATATCCAAATGGCTGTCGGAATACAGTGTAGAGACCGTCTCCACCGCCTGCCCTGTCAACCACAGGCTCTTCTAAAGGGGAGGGATTACATCTTTATTGTTTTGCCTGGGTTTCTTTTCTACCGAATTTCCCCTCGGGTCCCAGGCGTAATCAACTGTCCATACACACGGCTCAATCCCTTATTGCTCTGTGTAGCTGCTCTCCCCAAAGCAACCTACAGTATCCAGCCTGTTCCCCAGAGGCCCTGGAATTTCATTTAGCTCAGCTGAGGAAAATTGAGGCACTTTATTAGGCTGTGTAGTGGAAGGAAGAGAGATTTTGTGGAGTCACTGTATGGTGTATGGTATGCCGGTCCTCAATTGTCTACAGGACTGAATGTATGTCAGAGTTATGAGGGCAGACGAGGATCATGGGAGACAGGTCGGTGGGTGGATGGGGCCAGGGGATAGGTTAGTGGAAGAAGAAGTGTTTTTTTCATAAAGACAAAGACAGTACTTTGACTTGTTTTTCCTTTTATTAACACATACTGGGTGTTGTTTGGGAATGACATTATGCCATAAGCCTTGCAGAATATACTAGATGTTTGTCTCTCTTTTGAAGAGACACTACCCAGTAGCACTGCCTCATCTGTGTGAGAGAGTTAGAGTGACGGATTGTGGGTCAGGTCTAGAGGGGGCTGTAGTGTTGCTGATGAGAAGTGACAGAAGGAACAAGCTTGTGGAACAAGCTTCTGTCACCCAGCCACCCACGGACGCACAGCACAGCACTGCACAGGCCCTCTCCTCGCCTCTCACCCAGCCACCCCCGACCCACAGGCCCTCTCCTTGCCTCTCACCCAGCCACCCCCTGACCCACAGGCCCTCTCCTCGCCTCTCACCCAGCCACCCCCGACCCACAGGCCCTCCCCTTGCCGCTCACCCAGCCACCCCCTGACCCACAGGCCCTCTCCTCGCCTCTCACCCAGCCACCCCCTGACCCACAGGCCCTCTCCTCGCCTCTCACCCAGCCACCCCCGACCCACAGGCCCTCCCCTCGCCTTTCACCCAGCCACCCCCCGACCCACAGGCCCTCCCCTCGCCTCTCACCCAGCCACCCCCGACCAACAGGCCCTCCCTTCGCCTCTCACCCAACCACCCCCGACCCACAGGCCCTCTCCTCGCCTCTCACCCAGCCACCCCCGACCCACAGGCCCTCCCCTCGCCTCTCACCCAGCCACCCCCGACCCACAGGCCCTCCCCTCGCCTCTCACCCAACCACCCCCGACCCACAGGCCCTCCCCTGGCCTCTCACCCAGCCACCCCCGACCCACAGGCCCTCCCCTCGCCTCTCACCCAGCCACCCCCGACCAACAGGCCCCTCCTCGCCTCTCACCCAGCGACCCCCGACCAACAGGCCCTCCCTCGCCTCTCACCCAGCCACCCCCAACCCACAGGCCCTCTCCTTGCCTCTCACCCAGCCACCCCCGACCCACAGGTCCTCCCTCGCCTCTCACCCAGCCACCCCGACCCACAGGCCCTCTCCTTGCCTCTCACCCAGCCGTCTGTTGACACACTCACCCACTGACACATTCGCACATTCGTCTGTTGACACACTCACACATTCGTCTGTTGACACACTCACACATTCGTCTGTTGACACACTCACACATTCGTCTGTTGACACACTCACACACTCGTCTGCTGACACACTCACACATTCGTCTGTTGACACACTCACACACTCATCTGTTGACACACCACACACTGACACATTCGCACATTCGTCTGTTGACACACTCACACATTCGTCTGTTGACACACTCACACACTCGTCTGTTGACACACTCACACACTCGTCTGCTGACACACTCACACATTCGTCTGTTGACACACATACACACAGTCTGTTGACACACTCACACACTCGTCTGTTGACACACTCACACACTCGTCTGTTGACACACTCACACATTCGTCTGTTGACACACATACACACTCGTCTGTTGACACACTCACACACTCGTCTGTTGACACACTCACACACTCGTCTGTTGACACACTCACACATTCGTCTGTTGACATACTCACACATTCGTCTGTTGACACACTCACACATTCGTCTGTTGACACACTCACACATTCGTCTGTTGACACACTCACACATTCGTCTGTTGACACACTCACACATTCGTCTGTTGACACACTCACACACTCGTCTCTGACCCACTCACACATTCGTCTGTTGACACACTCACACATTCGTCTGTTGACACACTCACACATTCGTCTGTTGACACACTCACACACTCGTCTGTTGACGCACTCACCCACTGACACATTCGCACATTCGTCTGCCCTCTGACACACTCGCACATTCGTCTGTTGACACACTCACACACTCGTCTGTTGACACACTCACACATTCGTCTGTTGACATACTCACACATTCGTCTGTTGACACACTCACACATTCGCCTCTCACCCAGCCACCCCCAACCCACAGGCCCTCTCCTTGCCTCTCACCCAGCCACCCCGACCCACAGGTCCTACCCTCGCCTCTCACCCAGCCACCCCCGACCCACAGGCCCTCTCCTCGCCTCTCACCCAGCCACCCCCGACCCACAGGCCCTCCCCTCGCCTCTCACCCAGCCACCCCCCACCCACAGGCCCTCCCTCGCCTCTCACCCAACCACCCCCGACCAACAGGCCCTCCCCTCGCCTCTCACCCAACCACCCACGACCCAAAGGCCCTCACCTGGCCTCTCACCCAGCCACCCCCGACCCACAGGCCCTCCCCTCGCCTCTCACCCAGCCACCCCCGACCCACAGGCCCTCCCCTCGCCTCTCACCCAGCCACCCCCGACCCACAGCACTGCACAGGCCCTCTCCTCGCCTCTCACCCAGCCACCCCGACGCACAGCACTGCACAGGCCCTCCCCTCGCCTCTCACCCAGCCACCCCCAACCCACAGGCCCTCTCCTTGCCTCTCACCCAGCCACCCCCGACCCACAGGCCCTCCCCTCGCCTCTCACCCAGCCACCCCCGACCCACAGGCCCTCCCTCGCCTCTCACCCAGCCACCCCCGACCCACAGGCCCTCCCCTCGCCTCTTACCCAGCCACCCCCGACCCACAGGCCCTCCCCTTGCCTCTCACCCAGCCACCCCCGACCCACAGGCCCTCCCCTCGCCTCTTACCCAGCCACCCCCGACACACAGGCCCTCTCCTCTCTATGCCTCAGTGCATCCCCCTTCTTCCTCTCCCTTTCCTTTCTGTTTCCTCCTGTGCTCTGCTGACAACTTATGGCAAATTGATCATAAGGTATTTGAGGAAGCAGCTCCTAAGATAGAATGCACTGCAGGCTTTAAAAGCAACAAGGGTCATGAATGTAATAATAACAATGTATTTCCTTCATGGGGCAACATCTCATGCCTTGTATACATGACATAGTCATGCTTGATATAAATGTATGCTTATGTAATGTATTATTTACAATAGCTTTACTCCATCTGTGTACATTATACTATTTCCATTAGCCCTACTCCAAAATATTTACATATTTATATATTACATTGACAACACGTGTAAGTGACAGCCAGTCCCCTGGTCTGATGCTGTTGTTGTTGACAGGTCCAGGCCAACCAGGAGAAGGCTCTGACTCTGTTTGGCCAGCTCCTCACCAAGAAGCACTTCCTGTTGACATTCATCCGCACCCTGGAGGCGCAGCGCTCCTTCTCCATGCGTGACCGTGGCAACGTGGCGTCGCTCATCATGACTGCGCTGCAGGGGGAGATGGAGTACGCCACGGGGGTCCTTAAACAGCTGCTCTCTGACCTCATCGACAAGAACCTGGAGAGCAAGAACCACCCCAAGCTGCTGCTGCGCCGGTGAGATGGACACACTCACACACTCGTCTGTTGACACACTCACACACTCACCCACTGACACATTCGCACATTCGTCTGTTGACACACTCACACACACACTCGTCTGTTGACACACTCACCCACTGACACATTCGCACATTCGTCTGTTGACACACTCACACATTCGTCTGTTGACACACTCACACATTCGTCTGTTGACACACTCACCCACTGACACATTCGCACATTCGTCTGTTGACACACTCACACATTCGTCTGTTGACACACTCACACATTCGTCTGTTGACACACTCACCCACTGACACATTCGCACATTCGTCTGTTGACACACTCACACATTCGTCTGTTGACACACTCACACATTCGTCTGTTGACACACTCACCCACTGACACATTCGCACATTCGTCTGTTGACACACTCACACATTCGTCTGTTGACACACTCACACATTCGTCTGTTGACACACTCACACATTCGTCTGTTGACACACTCACACACTCGTCTGCTGACACACTCACACATTCTTCTGTTGACACACTCACACACTCGTCTGTTGACACACTCACACACTGACACATTCGCACATTCGTCTGTTGACACACTCACACATTCGTCTGTTGACACACTCACACACTCGTCTGTTGACACACTCACACATTCGTCTGTTGACACACTCACACATTCGTCTGTTGACACACTCACACATTCGTCTGTTGACACACTCACACATTCGTCTGTTGACACACTCACACACTCGTCTGTTGACACACTCACCCACTGACACATTCGCACATTCGTCTGTTGACACACTCACACATTCGTCTGTTGACACACTCACACATTCGTCTGTTGACACACTCACACACTCGTCTGTTGACACACTCACCCACTGACACATTCGCACATTCGTCTGTTGACACACTCACACATTCGTCTGTTGACACACTCACACATTCGTCTGTTGACACACTCACACATTCTTCTGTTGACACACTCACACACTCGTCTGCTGACACACTCACACATTCTTCTGTTGACACACTCACACACTCGTCTGTTGACACACTCACACACTGACACATTCGCACATTCGTCTGTTGACACACTCACACACTCGTCTGTTGACACACTCACACACTGACACATTCGCACATTCGTCTGTTGACACACTCACACATTCGTCTGTTGACACACTCACACATTCGTCTGTTGACACACTCACACATTCGTCTGTTGACACACTCACACACTCGTCTGTTGACACACTCACCCACTGACACATTCGCACATTCGTCTGTTGACACACTCACACATTCGTCTGTTGACACACTCACACATTCGTCTGTTGACACACTCACACACTCGTCTGTTGACACACTCACCCACTGACACATTCGCACATTCGTCTGTTGACACACTCACACATTCGTCTGTTGACACACTCACACATTCGTCTGTTGACACACTCACACATTCGTCTGTTGACACACTCACACATTCGTCTGTTGACACACTCACACATTCGTCTGTTGACACACTCACACATTCTTCTGTTGACACACTCACACACTCGTCTGTTGACACACTCACACACTGACACATTCGCACATTCGTCTGTTGACACACTCACACACTCGTCTGTTCACACACTCACACACTGACACATTCGCACATTCGTCTGTTGACACACTCACACATTCGTCTGTTGACACACACACTCACACACTCGTCTGTTGACACACTCACACACTCGTCTGCTGACACACTCACACATTCGTCTGTTGACACACATGACACACACACTCGTCTGTTGACACACTCACACACTCGTCTGTTGACACACTCACACACTCGTCTGTTGACACACTCACACATTCGTCTGTTGACACACTCACACACTCGTCTGTTGACACACTCACACATTCGTCTGTTGACACACTCACACATTCGTCTGTTGACACACTCACACATTCGTCTGTTGACACACTCACACATTCGTCTGTTGACACACTCACACATTCGTCTGTTGACACACTCACACATTCGTCTGTTGACACACTCACACATTCGTCTGTTGACACACTCACACATTCGTCTGTTGACACACTCACACACTCGTCTGTTGACCCACTCACACATTCGTCTGTTGACACACTCACACATTCGTCTGTTGACACACTCACACATTCGTCTGTTGACACACTCACACACTCGTCTGTTGACACACTCACCCACTGACACATTCGCACATTCGTCTGTTGACACACTCACACATTCGTCTGTTGACACACTCACACATTCGTCTGTTGACACACTCACACATTCGTCTGTTGACACACTCACACATTCGTCTGTTGACACACTCACACATTCGTCTGTTGACACACTCACACATTCGTCTGTTGACACACTCACACATTCGTCTGTTGACACACTCACACATTCGTCTGTTGACACACTCACACACTCACACTCGTCTGTTGACCCACTCACACATTCGTCTGTTGACACACTCACACATTCGTCTGTTGACACACTCACACATTCGTCTGTTGACACACTCACACACTCGTCTGTTGACACACTCACCCACTGACACATTCGCACATTCGTCTGTTGACACACTCACACATTTGTCTGTTGACACACTCACACACTCGTCTGTTGACACACTCACACACTCGTCTGTTGACACACTCACACACTCGTCTGTTGACACACTCACACATTCGTCTGTTGACACACTCGTCTGTTGACACACTCACACATTTGTCTGTTGACACACTCACACACTCGTCTGTTGACACACTCACACACTCGTCTGTTGACACACTCACACACTCGTCTGTTGACACACTCACACACTCGTCTGTTGACACACTCACACACTCGTCTGTTGACACACTCACACACTCGTCTGTTGACACACTCACACACTCGTCTGTTGACACACTCACACACTCGTCTGTTGACACACTCACACACTCGTCTGTTGACACACTCACACACTCGTCTGTTGACACACTCACACATTTGCCCGTTCTAAAAAATGTTTTTAATACTGTTCAAATCCAATCAAATGTTATTGGTTGCATACACATATTTAGCAGATGTTATTGCAGGTGTAGCGAAATGCTAGTGTTGCTACTTTTGCTCCAACAGTGCAGTAATATCTAAAAAATAGTAAAAGTAAAAGAAAAAGAAAAGTAAAAAGAAATATAGAAATATTAGGACGAGCAATGTCGGAGTATAAATATATGTACTGTGTGTGTGTGTGTGTGTGTGTGTGTGTGTGTGTGTGTGTGTGTGTGTGTGTGTGTGTGTGTATACAGTGCCTTCAGAAAATATGTACATAAGTATTCAGACCCTTTACTCAGTACTTTGTTGAAGGATCTTTGGCAACGATTACAGTATCGAGTCTTCTTGGGTATGACGCTACAAGCTTGGGACACCTGCATTTGTGGAGTTTCTCCCATTCTTCTCTGCAGATCCTCTCAAGCTGTGTCAGGTTGGATGGGGAGCGTCGCTGCACAGCTATTTTCAGGTCTCTCCAGAGGATATTTGGTCCGGTTCAAGTCCGGGCTCTGGCTGGGCCACTCAAAGGCATTCAGAGACTTGTCTGTGTGCTTAGGGTCATTGTCCTGTTGGAAGGTGAACCTTCGCCCCAGTCTGAGGTCTTGAGCGCTCTGGAGCAGGTTTTCATCAAAGATCTCTCTGTACTTTGCTCCGTTCATCTTTCCCTCGATCTTGACTAGTCTCCCAGTTCCTGCCGCTGAAAAACATCCCCACAGCATGATGCTGCCACCACTATGCTTCACCGTAGGGATGATGCCAGGTTTCCTTCAGACTTGACGCTTGGCATTCAGGCCAAAGGGTACAATATTGGTTTCATCGGACCAGAGAATCTTGTTTCTCGTGGTCTGAGAGTCTTTATGGGCCTTTTGCCAAACTCCAAGCAAACTGTCGTGTGCCTTTTACGGAGGAGTGTCTTCTATCTGGCCACTCTTCCATAAAGGCATGATTGCTGGAGTGCTGCAGAGATGGTTGTCCTTCTAGAAGGTTCTCCCATCTCCACAGTGGAACTCTAGAGCTCTGTCAGACTGACCATTGGGTTCTTGGTCACCTCCCTGACCAAGGTCCTTCTCCCCCGATTGCTCAGTCAGCTTTAGGAAGTCTTGGTGGTTCCAAACTTCTTCCATTTATGAATGATTGAGTCCACTGTGTTCTTGGGTGTCTTCAATGCTGCAGAAATGTTTTGGTACCCTTCCCCAGATCTCCACACAATCCTGTCTCAGAGCTCTACAGACAATTCCTTCTACATGGCTTGTTTTTTTTGCTCTGACATGGGACCTTCCTTATATAGAGGATCTTATATACACAGGTGTGTGCCTTTCCAAATCCTGTCCAATCAATTGAATTTACCACAGGTGGACCAATCAAGTTGTAGAAACATCTCAAGGATGTTCATTGGAAAATGGATGCAACTGAGCTCAATTTTGAGTCTCAATTTTGGGTCTGAATACTTATGTAAATAAGGTATTTCTGTTTTTTTATCATCAATTTGCAATAAAATGTACCTGTTTACCTTTATTGTTATAGTTTGTAGATTGCTGAGGATTTTTTAAATATCCATTTTAGAATAAGGTTGTAATTTAACCAAATGTGGAAAATGTCTTTCTACTTTCTGAAGGCACTGGGAATGTCAAAAGCGTGTAAAGCTGTCATCAAGGCAAAGGGTGGCTAGTTTAAAGAATCTCAAATGTAAAATATACTTTGATTTGTTTTACACTTTTTTGGTTACTACATGATTCCATGTGTTATTTAATAGTTTTGAGATCTTCACTATTATTATACAATGTAGAAAATAGTAAAAAATAAAGAAAAGCCCTTGCATGAGTAGGTGTCACTGGCACTTTATATGAGTGTGTGTGTGTGTGTGTGTGTGTGTGTGTGTGTGTGTGTGTGTGTGTGTGTGTGTGTGTGTGTGTGTGTGTGTGTGTGTGTGTGTGTGTGTGTGTGTGTGTGTGTGTGTGTGTGTGTGTGTGTGTGTGTGTGTGTGTGTGATGGGATGTATAGACATTATGGACAGTATTTGGATAGAATTTGTAGTATATCTGAGGGATACCGAATAATATATACACTACCTGTCAAACATTTTAGAACACATACTCATTTAATGGTTTTTCTTAATTTTGTACTATTTTCTACATTGTAGAATAATAGTGAAGACATCAAACCTATGAAATAATACATTATGGAATCATGTAGTAACCAAGTGTTAATCAAATCAAAATCTATTTTATATTTGAGATTCTTCAAATAGCCACCCTTTGCCTTGATGACAGTTTTGCACAAACTTGGCATTCTCTCAACCAGCTTCACCAGTCTTGAAGGAGTTCCCACATATCACTTGTTGGCTCCTTTTCCTTCACTCTGCCATCTGACTCATCCCAAACCATCTCAATTTGGTTGAGATTGAGGTTGTCCTATTGGAAAATGAATGATAGTCCCACTAAGCTCAAACCAGATGGGATGGCGTATCACTGCAGAATGCAGTGGTAACCATGCTAGTTAAGTGTGCCTTGAATTATAAATTAAACAGTTTCACCAGCAAAGCAGCCAGACACCATCACACCTCCTCCTCCGTGCTTCACGGTGTGAACCACACATGCAAAGAACCAAAAATCTCCATTTTAGACTCATCAGAACAAAGGACAGATTTCCACCTGTCTGATGTCCATTGCTCGTGTTTCTTGACCCCAGCAAGTCTTTCTGAAGGCAGTGAGAATGCCAAAAGTATGCAAAGCTCTCATCAAGGCTATTTGGGTGGCTATTTGAAGAATCTCAAATATAAAATATACTTTGATTTGTTTTTACACTTTTTTGGTTACTACATGATTCCATATGTGTTATTTCATAGTTTTGAGATCTTCACTATTATTCTACAGTGTAGAAAATAGAAATAATAAAGAAAAGCCTTGAATGAGTAGGTGTTCTATAACCGTTAGGGTGTATACACTACTGTTCAAAAGTTTGGGGTCACTTAGAAATGTCCTTGTTTTTTAAAGAAAAGCACATTTTTTGTCCATCAAAATAACATAAAATTGATCGGAAATACAGTGTAGACATTGGTAATGTTGTAAATTACTATTTTAGCTGGAAACAGAACTTTCTGAAACTCGTCAGTCTATTCTTGTTCTGAGAAATGAAGGCTATTCCATGCGAGAAATTGCCAAGAAACTGAAGATCTCGTACAATGCTGTGTACTACTCCCTTCATAGAACCGCGCAAACTGGTTCTAACCAGAATAGAAAGAAGAGTGGAAGGCCCCGGTGCACAACTGAGCAAGAGGACAAGTTCATTAGAGTGTCTAGTTTGAGAAACAGACACCTCACAAGTTCTCAACTGGCAGCTTCATTAAATAGTACCCGCAAAACACTAGTCTCAACGTCAACAGTGAAGAGGCGACTCCAGGATGCTGGCCTTCTAGGCAGAGTTGCAAAGAAAAAGCCATATCTCAGACTGGCCAATAAAAATAAATGCTTAAGATGGGAAAAAGAACACAGACACTGGACAGAGGAAGATTGGAAAAGGGTGTTATGGACAGACGGATCTATGTCTGAGGTGTTGGGATCACAAAGAAGAACATTCGTGAGATGCAGAGAAGATGCTTGAGGAGTGCTTGACCCCATCTGTCAAACATGATGGAGGCAATGTGATGGTCTGGGGGTGCTTTGGTGGTGTTAAAGTGGGAGATTTGTACAGGGTAAAAGGGATCTTGAAGAAGGAAGACCATCACTCCATTTTTCAACGCCATGCCACCCTGTGGACGGCGCTTAATTGGAGCCTATGTCCTTCTACAACAGGACAATGACCCGAAGCACAGCTACAAACTATGCAAGAACTATTTAGTGAAGAAGCAGTCAGCTGGTATTCTGTCTAATGGAGTGGCCAGCACAGTCACCGGATCTCAACCCTATTGAGCTGTTGTGGGAGCAGCTTGACTGTATGGTATGTAAGAAGTGCCCATCAAGCCAATCCAACTTGTGGGAGGTGCTTCAGGAAGCATGGGGTGAAATCTCTTCAGATTACCTCAACAAATTGACAACTAGAATGCCAAAGGTCTGCAAGGCTGTAATTTCTGTAAATGGAGGATTTTTTGACAAAAGCTAAGTTTGAAGGACACAATTATTATTTCAATTAAAAATCATTATTTATTACCTTGTCAACGTCTTGACTGTATTTCCTATTCATTTTGCAACTCATTTCATTTATGTTTTCATGGAAAACAAGGACATTTCTAAGTGACCCCAAACTTTTGAACGGTAGTGTATATGTAGCTGGCTAGTAACAGTGACTAAAGTTCAAGGCAGGGTACTGGGCGGAGGCTGGCTGTTTTTCAGTCCCAGCTGTGATGCACCTGTACTGACCTCGCCTTCTGGATGGTAGCGGGGTGAACAGGCCGTGGCTCGGGTGGCTGAGGGCCTTGATGATCTTATTGTCTTACTACTCTTATATACACAGTAATACATGTTGTTTTTCTGTGTTCTCTCAAATCATAGCCTAGATGGAGGACTGAAACCCAAGATGGCCAAATCAAAGGGTGTTTTGGAGAAGTTTTCTTCCTATCACCCGTCCTCCCTGTGCCCCCTTATAATTTAGATTAACTAGAGAATTAAGGAGAGAAAGTAGCTTTTCTACCCGCTGTAGGGGGAGGAGAAATGGGAAATGGAAGAGGAGCAAACTGTTTGCCCAGGTTTCCTCTTTGGATATTAGGAGAAATAAAGTCCACTAATTACAGTGGATTTTAATTGCTCCTCATCTCGGGGACGTTTCAGGGGTCTTCATTCGTTTAGGCGACAGGTTTATGATTAATGAGAGAAGTTACCCAATTATGGTAATTGTCTGTTTTTAATGAAGATTGATTGTTTGCGTTGAGAATAAAGTATTTTTTCTTCATGGAAGTATCACAGCTTGGCTTTTGTCAATTTTGCCTTAAACCAGATTTGTTCGTGGTTAGTTTTGAGGTAGACCAGCAATTTCTTCCAGTTGAATATTTAATTATCATGCCTAATTTATTCTCCTCTTGTCTTCCATCTCAATGTTAGAACGGAATCTGTCGCTGAGAAGATGTTGACCAACTGGTTCACATTCCTCTTGTACAAGTTCCTAAAGGTAAGTCCACCATCAAACCAACAAAAAGATATTCCCCATCTCCTGTTTATAATTGCTTCATGAGGATAGTAGTTAGTTAGCACACTATTAGCATTTCAGCAGTAAAGGCATCGGTGGGCACGGTCTGCTTAAGGCTCCAACGAGAGACATTCTTTTTATTTCATTATTTTGTTTAGTGTCATTATTTCTTTGACGGACATGTTCTAGCCTGCGGTCATTAGGCGCTGAGTGTGTGTGACGTTCGACTGGACCTTCTCTCTTCTCACTCTCCCTCGCTCTCTCTTGGAAGAGTGTACAATTACCCCCTAATGAAGCCGGGATGTGGAATTAAAGATAATTTCACAGACAAGCGTGCCATGGCGAGGGCTAGGGGATTGATGTATGCGTGTTCCCTCTCGTTAGCAGCTGTCTGGTTAATTAGCGCAGATGCTAACGAGACGTTAACAGCATATGGTGGCAGAGGGGAGAGAGGGAGAGTTGCGCTGCTGTGTAGAAGCCAGGAGAGGACACTGGAGGTGGAGACTTCGCTAGATTTGGATCCACCTCTATCCCACTTAGCAGTTAGCTAGGCCCTGTCTCCACCTTTCTCCCAACTAGCTTCAGTCTCCACCTCTCTCCCAACTAGCTTCAGTCTCCACCTCTCTCCCAACTAGCTTCAGTCTCTACCTCTCTCCCAACTAGCTTCAGTCTCCACCTCTCTCCCAACTAGCTTCAGTCTCCACCTCTCTCCCAACTAGCTTCTGTCTCCACCACTCTCCCAACTAGCTTCAGTCTCCACCTCTCT
The DNA here is from genome assembly GCF_023373465.1 of Oncorhynchus keta. NCBI lineage: Eukaryota > Metazoa > Chordata > Actinopteri > Salmoniformes > Salmonidae > Oncorhynchus > Oncorhynchus keta. The sequence continues at coordinate 26,348,005 of NC_068448.1, forward strand.
CCCAACTAGCTTCAGTCTCCACCTCTCTCCCAACTAGCTTCAGTCTCCACCTCTCTCCCAACTAGCTTCAGTCTCCACCTCTCTCCCAACTAGCTTCAGTCTCCACCTCTCTCCCAACTAGCTTCAGTCTCCACCTCTCTCCCAACTAGCTTCAGTCTCCACCTCTCTCCCAACTAGCTTCAGTCTCCACCTCTCTCCCAACTAGCTTCAGTCTCCACCTCTCTCCCGAATAGCTTCAGTCTCCACCTCTCTCCCAACTAGCTTCAGTCTCCACCTCTCTCACACTCTGGGTGTTCCCTTAACTCACACATATGCATGTGCATAATTCGCACCTTCTGCATTAAAGACACTTTTTCATTACTGATAAATAGTGGAGAGAGGGTAAGAAGTTTTGAGTGTGTTTTAAAAGTGGGAGAGATAAATGCTATCCCTATCAAGCACTTAGAGCTATCTCTCTCTTTCTCTATCTCTCTCCCTCTCTCGCTCTTGTGTTCTCTCTCTCTTTCTCTCTCTCCTTCTCATCCTCGACAATGGCACATGCACCTTTAACACGGTGAAGAGCTTCCTAAGCACTTTCTCTCAATCGTTAACCTCTTGTTAGTTTCAGCCTCAGCTGCCACCTGGCCGCCCTCCCTGTCACTCTGCTCTAAACTGATACTCGTTTTAAGAGGGAAACTTTTTCTTGAGCCTGAGCTGGGGATAATGATACTATTGACTGGCAAGTGCACGTGATAGTGAAAATGCAGAAAATCTTTATATGAGACCACCTAGCGCTCTGTCCCCTAGGCCAGTGAAAAGACACAGGAGCACAGCGTTGCCTCATTGCCAACATATTTCCTCTGTTTGAGGGGTGCAAAATCCACTTGTGATGTATATCTCACTAGACTGCTTTCATTTTACACTTGCGAGTCTTTTATACTCTTGCGAGTCTTTTATACTCTTGCAAGTCTTTTATACTCTTGCCCGAGCCGGCTTTCCGTTACATGTATAATAACAATAAAGCTTAGTCAGGGATTTAACACACTTTCTCGACACTTGCATCACAAGAAAGAGAAGAAAGATAACTTTATTTTGATGTGTTCCATTTTTGTGAAATTGAAAAAAGTTATAATTTTATATGGTTGAAATGTTAACAAATTAGATGTGCTAAAATAAAAGCAATTTCCGAAAATGGACACGTGGATTATAGTGATGTTATGTCTGATCTCTGTAAAGCTGTAAAGTATGTTTAGATAGGTGTAATCTAGAGCCAATCCGGGGGTATCCTGCTACTGACACACGTTGAATTATGCAAAAGTGTCTGACAAAAGTAATTGAGGCAGTCTAGACAGCACAGGTGAGTGATGGTGGGGTAGACAGAGCAGGTGAGTGATGGTAGGGTAGACAGAGCAGTCGAGTGCTGGTAGGGTAGACTGAGCGAATGAGTGATGGTAGGGTAGACAGAGCAGGTGAGTGATGGTAGGGTAGACAGAGCAGGTGAGTGATGGTAGGGTAGACAGAGCAGGTGAGTGATGGTAGGGTAGACAGAGCAGGTGAGTGATGGTAGGGTAGACAGAGAAGGTGAGTGATGGTAGGGTAGACAGAGCAGGTGAGTGATGGTAGGGTAGACAGAGCAGGTGAGTGCTGGTAGGGTAGACAGAGCAGGTGAGTGCTGGTAGGGTAGACAGAGCAGGTGAGTGATGGTAGGGTAGACAGAGCAGGTGAGTGATGGTAGGGTAGACAGAGCAGGTGAGTGCTGGTAGGGTAGACAGAGCAGGTGAGTGCTGGTAGGGTAGACAGAGAAGGTGAGTACTGGTAGGGTAGACAGAGCAGGTGAGTGATGGTAGGGTAGACAGAGCAGGTGAGTGCTGGTAGGGTAGACAGAGCAGGTGAGTGCTGGTAGGGTAGACAGAGAAGGGTGAGGTGAGATGGTAGGGTAGACAGAGCAGGTGAGTGATGGTAGGGTAGACAGAGCAGGTGAGTGCTGGTATGGTAGTGATGGTAGGGTAGACAGAGCAGGTGAATGATGGTAGGGTAGACAGAGCAGGTGAGTGATGGTAGGGTAGACAGAGCAGGTGAGTGATGGTAGGGTAGACAGAGCAGGTGAGTTCTGGTAGGGTAGACAGAGCAGGTGAGTGCTGGTAGGGTAGACAGAGCAGGTGAGTGCTGGTAGGGTAGACAGAGAAGGTGAGTGATGGTAGGGTAGACAGAGCAGGTGAGTGCTGGTAGGGTAGACAGAGAAGGTGAGTGATGGTAGGGTAGACAGAGCAGGTGAGTGCTGGTAGGGTAGACAGAGAAGGTGAGTGATGGTAGGGTAGACAGAGCAGGTGTTTGGTTGTTGCAGCCCTGTTCCACCCTTTTATGTTAATGTCTTCATATGTGAAAATACACCCGGTGTATTTATGTAAATAAGGCTCATAAAGACTAAATATTTTTGATGTACCTGATACAATAAAACCATTTTTATATGTGACCGACCTCCCCAATTCGTAATTAAATTGTTTTATTCGTATTTATTGATGGAATACAAGTTTGTTATTAAGGCATGTGAAAAAAAAGCATTTTGTTCTAAAATAAATGTTTACGTTCAAATGCCACCCCTGTGAAGTAGTGACATGCAACATACGCCTAGTTTCCTGAAATGCCACCCCTGTGAAGTAGTGACATGCAACATACGCCTAGTTTCCTGAAATGCCACCCCTGTGAAGTAGTGACATGCAACATACGCCTAGTTTCCTGAAATGCCACCCCTGTGAAGTAGTGACATGCAACATACGCCTAGTTTCCTGAAATGCCACCCCTGTGAAGTAGTGACATGCAACATACGCCTAGTTTCCTGAAATGCCACCCCTGTGAAGTAGTGACATGCAACATACGCCTAGTTTCCTGAAATGCCACCACTGTGAAGTAGTGACATGCAACATACGCCTAGTTTCCTGAAATGCCACCCCTGTGAAGTAGTGACATGCAACATACGCCTAGTTTCCTGAAATGCTCCCCTGTGAAGTAGTGACATGCAACATACGCCTAGTTTCCTGAAATGCCTCCCCTGTGAAGTAGTGACATGCAACATACGCCTAGTTTCCTGAAATGCCTCCCTGTGAAGTAGTGACATGCAACATACGCCTAGTTTCCTGAAATGCCACCCCTGTGAAGTAGTGACATGCAACATACGCCTAGTTTCCTGAAATGCCACCCCTGTGAAGTAGTGACATGCAACATACGCCTAGTTTCCTGAAATGCCACCCCTGTGAAGTAGTGACATGCAACATACGCCTAGTTTCCTGAAATGCCACCCCTGTGAAGTAGTGACATGCAACATACGCCTAGTTTGCCTCCCCTGAAGAAATGCCATACGCCCCTGTGAAGTAGTGACATGCAACATACGCCTAGTTTCCTGAAATGCCTCCCCTGTGAAGTAGTGACATGCAACATACGCCTAGTTTCCTGAAATGCCACCCCTGTGAAGTAGTGACATGCAACATACGCCTAGTTTCCTGAAATGCCACCCCTGTGAAGTAGTGACATGCAACATACGCCTAGTTTCCTGAAATGCCACCCCTGTGAAGTAGTGACATGCAACATACGCCTAGTTTCCTGAAATGCCTCCCCTGTGAAGTAGTGACATGCAACATAGTTTCCTGAAATGCCACCCCTGTGAAGTAGTGACATGCAACATACGCCTAGTTTCCTGAAATGCCACCCCTGTGAAGTAGTGACATGCAACATACGCCTAGTTTCCTGAAATGCCACCCCTGTGAAGTAGTGACATGCAACATACGCCTAGTTTCCTGAAATGCCACCCCTGTGAAGTAGTGACATGCAACATACACCTAGTTTCCTGAAATGCCACCCCTGTGAAGTAGTGACATGCAACATACGCCTAGTTTCCTGAAATGCCACCCCTGTGAAGTAGTGACATGCAACATACGCCTAGTTTCCTGAAATGCCACCCCTGTGAAGTAGTGACATGCAACATACGCCTAGTTTCCTGAAATGCCTCCCCTGTGAAGTAGTGACATGCAACATACGCCTAGTTTCCTGAAATGCCTCCCCTGTGAAGTAGTGACATGCAACATACGCCTAGTTTCCTGAAATGCCACCCCTGTTTCATGAAATAGTTTCCTGAAATGCCTCCCCTGTGAAGTAGTGACATGCAACATACACCTAGTTTTGAAATGCCACCCTGAAATGCCATACGCCCCTGAAATGAAGTAGTGACATGCAACATACGCCTAGTTTCCTGAAATGCCACCCCTGTGAAGTAGTGACATGCAACATACGCCTAGTTTCCTGAAATGCCTCCCCTGTGAAGTAGTGACATGCAACATACGCCTAGTTTCCTGAAATGCCACCCCTGTGAAGTAGTGACATGCAACATACGCCTAGTTTCCTGAAATGCCACCCCTGTGAAGTAGTGACATGCAACATACGCCTAGTTTCCTGAAATGCCACCCCTGTGAAGTAGTGACATGCAACATACGCCTAGTTTCCTGAAATGCCACCCCTGTGAAGTAGTGACATGCAACATACGCCTAGTTTCCTGAAATGCCACCCCTGTGAAGTAGTGACATGCAACATACGCCTAGTTTCCTGAAATGCCTCCCCTGTGAAGTAGTGACATGCAACATACGCCTAGTTTCCTGAAATGCCACCCTGTGAAGTAGTGACATGCAACATACGCCTAGTTTTTCCTGAAATGCCACCCCTGTGAAGTAGTGACATGCAACATACGCCTAGTTTCCTGAAATGCCACCCCTGTGAAGTAGTGACATGCAACATACGCCTAGTTTCCTGAAATGCCTGCAACATACCCTGTGAAAAGTAGTGACATGCAACATACGCCTAGTTTCCTGAAATGCCTCCCCTGTGAAGTAGTGACATGCAACATACGCCTAGTTTCCTGAAATGCCACCCCTGTGAAGTAGTGACATGCAACATACGCCTAGTTTCCTGAAATGCCACCCTGTGAAGTAGTGACATGCAACATACGCCTAGTTTCCTGAAATGCCACCCCTGTGAAGTAGTGACATGCAACATACGCCTAGTTTCCTGAAATGCCACCCCTGTGAAGTAGTGACATGCAACATACGCCTAGTTTCCTGAAATGCCACCCCTGTGAAGTAGTGACATGCAACATACGCCTAGTTTCCTGAAATACCCCTGTTTCCTGCAAAATGCCTGAAATGCCACCCCTGTGAAGTAGTGACATGCAACATACGCCTAGTTTCCTGAAATGCCACCCCTGTGAAGTAGTGACATGCAACATACGCCTAGTTTCCTGAAATGCCACCCCTGTGAAGTAGTGACATGCAACATACGCCTAGTTTCCTGAAATGCCACCCCTGTGAAGTAGTGACATGCAACATACGCCTAGTTTCCTGAAATGCCACCCCTGTGAAGTAGTGACATGCAACATACGCCTAGTTTCCTGAAATGCCACCCCTGTGAAGTAGTGACATGCAACATACGCCTAGTTTCCTGAAATGCCACCCCTGTGAAGTAGTGACATGCAACATACGCCTAGTTTCCTGAAATGCCACCCCTGTGAAGTAGTGACCCCTGTGAAGTAGTGACATGCAACATACGCCTAGTTTCCTGAAATGCCTCCCCTGTGAAGTAGTGACATGCAACATACGCCTAGTTTCCTGAAATGCCACCCCTGTGAAGTAGTGACATGCAACATACGCCTAGTTTCCTGAAATGCCTCCCCTGTGAAGTAGTGACATGCAACATACGCCTAGTTTCCTGAAATGCCTCCCCTGTGAAGTAGTGACATGCAACATACGCCTAGTTTCCTGAAATGCCACCCCTGTGAAGTAGTGACATGCAACATACGCCTAGTTTCCTGAAATGCCACCCCTGTTAGTGACATGCAACATAATAGTTTCCTGAAATGCCCCCTGTGAAGTAGTGACATGCAACATACGCCTAGTTTCCTGAAATGCCACCCCTGTGAAGTAGTGACATGCAACATACGCCTAGTTTCCTGAAATGCCACCCCTGTGAAGTAGTGACATGCAACATACGCCTAGTTTTGAAATGCCACCCTGTGAAGTAGTGACATGCAAATACGCCTAGTTTCCTGCCACCCCTGTGAAGTAGTGACATGCAACATACGCCTAGTTTCCTGAAATGCCACCCCTGTGAAGTAGTGACATGCAACATACGCCTAGTTTCCTGAAATGCCACCCCTGTGAAGTAGTGACATGCAACATACGCCTAGTTTCCTGAAATGCCACCCCTGTGAAGTAGTGACATGCAACATACGCCTAGTTTCCTGAAATGCCACCCCTGTGAAGTAGTGACATGCAACATACGCCTAGTTTCCTGAAATGCCACCCCTGTGAAGTAGTGACATGCAACATACGCCTAGTTTCCTGAAATGCCACCCCTGTGAAGTAGTGACATGCAACATACGCCTAGTTTCCTGAAATGCCACCCCTGTGAAGTAGTGACATGCAACATACGCCTAGTTTCCTGAAATGCCACCCCTTGAAGTAGTGACTGCAAAATGTTTCCTGAAATGCCCCCTGTGAAGTAGTGACATGCAACATACGCCTAGTTTCCTGAAATGCCACCCCTGTGAAGTAGTGACATGCAACATACGCCTAGTTTCCTGAAATGCCACCCCTGTGAAGTAGTGACATGCAACATACGCCTAGTTTCCTGAAATGCCACCCCTGTGAAGTAGTGACATGCAACATACGCCTAGTTTCCTGAAATGCCACCCCTGTGAAGTAGTGACATGAGTTTCCTGAAATGCCACCCCTGTGAAGTAGTGACATGCAACATACGCCTAGTTTCCTGAAATGCCTCCCTGTGAAGTAGTGACATGCAACATACGCCTAGTTTCCTGAAATGCCTCCCCTGTGAAGTAGTGACATGCAACATACGCCTAGTTTCCTGAAATGCCACCCCTGTGAAGTAGTGACATGCAACATACGCCTAGTTTCCTGAAATGCCACCCCTGTGAAGTAGTGACATGCAACATAGCCTAGTTTCCTGAAATGCCACCCCTGTGAAGTAGTGACATGCAACATACGCCTAGTTTCCTGAAATGCCACCCCTGTGAAGTAGTGACATGCAACATACGCCTAGTTTCCTGAAATGCCACCCCTGTGAAGTAGTGACATGCAACATACGCCTAGTTTCCTGAAATGCCACCCCTGTGAAGTAGTGACATGCAACATACGCCTAGTTTCCTGAAATGCCACCCCTGTGAAGTAGTGACATGCAACATACGCCTAGTTTCCTGAAATGCCACCCCTGTGAAGTAGTGACATGCAACATACGCCTAGTTTCCTGAAATGCCACCCCTGTGAAGTAGTGACATGCAACATACGCCTAGTTTCCTGAAATGCCACCCCTGTGAAGTAGTGACATGCAACATACGCCTAGTTTCCTGAAATGCCACTCCCCTGTGAAGTAGTGACATGCAACATACGCCTAGTTTCCTGAAATGCCACCCCTGTGAAGTAGTGACATGCAACATACGCCTAGTTTCCTGAAATGCCACCCCTGTGAAGTAGTGACATGCAACATACGCCTAGTTTCCTGAAATGCCTCCCCTGTGAAGTAGTGACATGCAACCCTAGTTTCCTGAAATGCCACCCCTGTGAAGTAGTGACATGCAACATACGCCTAGTTTCCTGAAATGCCACCCCTGTGAAGTAGTGACATGCAACATACGCCTAGTTTCCTGAAATGCCTCCCCTGTGAAGTAGTGACATGCAACATACGCCTAGTTTCCTGAAATGCCACCCCTGTGAAGTAGTGACATGCAACATACGCCTAGTTTCCTGAAATGCCACCCCTGTGAAGTAGTGACATGCAACATACGCCTAGTTTCCTGAAATGCCACCCCTGTGAAGTAGTGACATGCAACATACGCCTAGTTTCCTGAAATGCCACCCCTGTGAAGTAGTGACATGCAACATACGCCTAGTTTCCTGAAATGCCACCCCTGTGAAGTAGTGACATGCAACATACGCCTAGTTTCCTGAAATGCCACCCCTGTGAAGTAGTGACATGCAACATACGCCTAGTTTCCTGAAATGCCACCCCTGTGAAGTAGTGACATGCAACATTAGTTTCCTGAAATGCCACCCCTGTGAAGTAGTGACATGCAACATACGCCTAGTTTCCTGAAATGCCACCCCTGTGAAGTAGTGACATGCAACATACGCCTAGTTTCCTGAAATGCCACCCCTGTGAAGTAGTGACATGCAACATACGCCTAGTTTCCTGAAATGCCACCCCTGTGAAGTAGTGACATGCAACATACGCCTAGTTTTTCTGTGAAGTAGTGACATGCAACATACGCCTAGTTTCCTGAAATGCCTCCCCTGTGAAGTAGTGACATGCAACATACGCCTAGTTTCCTGAAATGCCACCCCTGTGAAGTAGTGACATGCAACATACGCCTAGTTTCCTGAAATGCCACCCTGTGAAGTAGTGACATGCAACATACGCCTAGTTTCCTGAAATGCCACCCCTGTGAAGTAGTGACATGCAACATACGCCTAGTTTCCTGAAATGCCACCCCTGTGAAGTAGTGACATGCAACATACGCCTAGTTTCCTGAAATGCCACCCCTGTGAAGTAGTGACATGCAACATACGCCTAGTTTCCTGAAATGCCACCCCTGTGAAGTAGTGACATGCAACATGCCTAGTTTCCTGAAACCCCTGTGAAGTAGTGACATGCAACATACGCCTAGTTTCCTGAAATGCCTCCCCTGTGAAGTAGTGACATGCAACATACGCCTAGTTTCCTGAAATGCCACCCCTGTGAAGTAGTGACATGCAACATACGCCTAGTTTCCTGAAATGCCACCCCTGTGAAGTAGTGACATGCAACATACGCCTAGTTTCCTGAAATGCCACCCCTGTGAAGTAGTGACATGCAACATACGCCTAGTTTCCTGAAATGCCACCCCTGTGAAGTAGTGACATGCAACATACGCCTAGTTTCCTGAAATGCCTCCCCTGAAATGCCTCCCCTGTGAAGTAGTGACATGCAACATACGCCTAGTTTCCTGAAATGCCTCCCCTGTGAAGTAGTGACATGCAACATACGCCTAGTTTCCTGAAATGCCACCCCTGTGAAGTAGTGACATGCAACATACGCCTAGTTTCCTGAAATGCCATGCCCCCTGTGAAGTAGTGACATGCAACATACGCCTAGTTTCCTGAAATGCCTCCCCTGTGAAGTAGTGACATGCAACATACGCCTAGTTTCCTGAAATGCCACCCCTGTGAAGTAGTGACATGCAACATACGCCTAGTTTCCTGAAATGCCACCCCTGTGAAGTAGTGACATGCAACATACGCCTAGTTTCCTGAAATGCCACCCCTGTGAAGTAGTGACATGCAACATACGCCTAGTTTCCTGAAATGCCACCCCTGTGAAGTAGTGACATGCAACATACGCCTAGTTTCCTGAAATGCCACCCTGTGAAGTAGTGACATGCAACATACGCCTAGTTTCCTGAAATGCCTCCCCTGTGAAGTAGTGACATGCAACATACACCTAGTTTCCTGAAATGCCTCCCCTGTGAAGTAGTGACATGCAACTAGTAGTGACATGCAACATACGCCTAGTTTCCTGAAATGCCACCCCTGTGAAGTAGTGACATGCAACATACGCCTAGTTTCCTGAAATGCCACCCCTGTGAAGTAGTGACATGCAACATACTAGCCTGAAATGCCTCCCCTGTGAAGTAGTTTACGCCTAGTTTCCTGAAATGCCTCCCCTGTGAAGTAGTGACATGCAACATACGCCTAGTTTCCTGAAATGCCACCCCTGTGAAGTAGTGACATGCAACATACGCCTAGTTTCCTGAAATGCCACCCCTGTGAAGTAGTGACATGCAACATACTAGTTTCCTGAAATGCCACCCCTGTGAAGTAGTGACATGCAACAATAGCCTGAAATGCCACCCCTGTGAAGTAGTGACATGCAACATACGCCTAGTTTCCTGAAATGCCACCCCTGTGAAGTAGTGACATGCAACATACGCCTAGTTTTTCCTGAAATGCCACCCCTGTGAAGTAGTGACATGCAACATACGCCTAGTTTCCTGAAATGCCACCCCTGTGAAGTAGTGACATGCAACATACGCCTAGTTTCCTGAAATGCCACCCCTGTGAAGTAGTGACATGCAACATACGCCTAGTTTCCTGAAATGCCACCCCTGTGAAGTAGTGACATGCAACATACGCCTAGTTTCCTGAAATGCCACCCCTGTGAAGTAGTGACATGCAACATACGCCTAGTTTCCTGAAATGCCACCCCTGTGAAGTAGTGACATGCAACATACGCCTAGTTTTTGCCTCCCCTGTAGTGAATGCCACCCCTGTGAAGTAGTGACATGCAACATACGCCTAGTTTCCTGAAATGCCACCCCTGTGAAGTAGTGACATGCAACATACGCCTAGTTTCCTGAAATGCCTCCCCTGTGAAGTAGTGACATGCAACATACGCCTAGTTTCCTGAAATGCCACCCCTGTGAAGTAGTGACATGCAACATACGCCTAGTTTCCTGAAATGCCACCCCTGTGAAGTAGTGACATGCAACATACGCCTAGTTTCCTGAAATGCCACCCCACCCCTGTGAAGTAGTGACATGCAACATACGCCTAGTTTCCTGAAATGCCACCCCTGTGAAGTAGTGACATGCAACATACGCCTAGTTTCCTGAAATGCCACCCCTGTGAAGTAGTGACATGCAACATACGCCTAGTTTCCTGAAATGCCACCCCTGTGAAGTAGTGACATGCAACATACACCTAGTTTCCTGAAATGCCTGAAATGCCACCCCTGTGAAGTAGTGACATGCAACATACGCCTAGTTTCCTGAAATGCCACCCCTGTGAAGTAGTGACATGCAACATACGCCTAGTTTCCTGAAATGCCACCCCTGTGAAGTAGTGACATGCAACATACGCCTAGTTTCCTGAAATGCCACCCCTGTGAAGTAGTGACATGCAACATACGCCTAGTTTCCTGAAATGCCACCCCTGTGAAGTAGTGACATGCAACATACGCCTAGTTTCCTGAAATGCCTCCCCTGTGAAGTAGTGACATGCAACATACGCCTAGTTTCCTGAAATGCCACCCCTGTGAAGTAGTGACATGCAACATACGCCTAGTTTCCTGAAATGCCACCCCTGTGAACCCCTGTGAAGTAGTGACATGCAACATACGCCTAGTTTCCTGAAATGCCACCCCTGTGAAGTAGTGACATGCAACATACGCCTAGTTTCCTGAAATGCCACCCCTGTGAAGTAGTGACATGCAACATACGCCTAGTTTCCTGAAATGCCTCCCCTGTGAAGTAGTGACATGCAACATACGCCTAGTGAAATTCTGTGAAGTAGTGACTGAAATGCCACCCCTGTGAAGTAGTGACATGCAACATACGCCTAGTGAAATGCCTCCCCCATGCAACAAATGTTTCCTGAAATGCCCCTGTGAAGTAGTGACATGCAACATACGCCTAGTTTCCTGAAATGCCACCCCTGTGAAGTAGTGACATGCAACATACGCCTAGTTTCCTGAAATGCCACCCCTGTGAAGTAGTGACATGCAACATACGCCTAGTTTCCTGAAATGCCACCCCTGTGAAGTAGTGACATGCAACATACGCCTAGTTTCCTGAAATGCCACCCCTGTGAAGTAGTGACATGCAACATACGCCTAGTTTCCTGAAATGCCCCCCTACGCCTAGTTTCCTGAAAGCCTCCCCTGTGAAGTAGTGACATGCAACATACGCCTAGTTTCCTGAAATGCCTCCCCTGTGAAGTAGTGACATGCAACATACGCCTAGTTTCCTGAAATGCCACCCCTGTGAAGTAGTGACATGCAACATACGCCTAGTTTCCTGAAATGCCTCCCCTGTGAAGTAGTGACATGCAACATACGCCTAGTTTCCTGAAATGCCACCCCTGTGAAGTAGTGACATGCAACATACGCCTAGTTTCCTGAAATGCCACCCCTGTGAAGTAGTGACATGCAACATACGCCTAGTTTCCTGAAATGCCACCCCTGTGAAGTAGTGACATGCAACATACGCCTAGTTTCCTGAAATGCCTCCCCTGTGAAGTAGTGACATGCAACAACGCCTAGTTTCCTGAAATGCCACCCCTGTGAAGTAGTGACATGCAACATACGCCTAGTTTCCTGAAATGCCACCCCTGTGAAGTAGTGACATGCAACATACGCCTAGTTTCCTGAAATGCCTCCCCTGTGAAGTAGTGACATGCAACATACGCCTAGTTTCCTGAAATGCCACCCCTGTGAAGTAGTGACATGCAACATACGCCTAGTTTCCTGAAATGCCCTCCCCCCCTGTGAAGTAGTGACATGCAACATACGCCTAGTTTCCTGAAATGCCACCCCTGTGAAGTAGTGACATGCAACATACGCCTAGTTTCCTGAAATGCCACCCCTGTGAAGTAGTGACATGCAACATACGCCTAGTTTCCTGAAATGCCACCCCTGTGAAGTAGTGACATGCAACATACGCCTAGTTTCCTGAAATGCCACCCCTGTGAAGTAGTGACATGCAACATACGCTAGTTTCCTGAAATGTTTCCTGTGAAGTAGTGACATGCAACATCCCCTGAAATGAAGTAGTGACATGCAACATACGCCTAGTTTCCTGAAATGCCTCCCCTGTGAAGTAGTGACATGCAACATACGCCTAGTTTCCTGAAATGCCACCCCTGTGAAGTAGTGACATGCAACATACGCCTAGTTTCCTGAAATGCCTCCCCTGTGAAGTAGTGACATGCAACATACGCCTAGTTTCCTGAAATGCCACCCCTGTGAAGTAGTGACATGCAACATACGCCTAGTTTCCTGAAATGCCACCCCTGTGAAGTAGTGACATGCAACATACGCCTAGTTTCCTGAAATGCCACCCCTGTGAAGTAGTGACATGCAACATACGCCTAGTTTCCTGAAATGCCACCCCTGTGAAGTAGTGACATGCAACATACGCCTAGTTTCCTGAAATGCCACCCCTGTGAAGTAGTGACATGCAACATACACCTAGTTTCCTGAAATGCCACCCCTGTGAAGTAGTGACATGCAACAGTGACTGAAATGCCACCCCTGTGAAGTAGTGACATGCAACATACACCTAGTTTCCTGAAATGCCTCCCCTGTGAAGTAGTGACATGCAACATACGCCTAGTTTCCTGAAATGCCACCCCTGTGAAGTAGTGACATGCAACATACACCTAGTTTCCTGAAATGCCATCCCCTGTGAAGTAGTGACATGCAACATACGCCTAGTTTCCTGAAATGCCACCCCTGTGAAGTAGTGACATGCAACATACACCTAGTTTCCTGAAATGCCACCCCTGTGAAGTAGTGACATGCAACATACGCCTAGTTTCCTGAAATGCCACCCCTGTGAAGTAGTGACATGCAACATACGCCTAGTTTCCTGAAATGCCACCCCTGTGAAGTTTTCCTGAAATGCCTCCCCTGTGAAGTAGTGACATGCAACATACTAGTTTCCTGAAATGTTTGACATGCAAATGCCTAGTTTCCATGCCACCCCTGTGAAGTAGTGACATGCAACATACACCTAGTTTCCTGAAATGCAACCTCCCCTGTGAAGTAGTGACATGCAACATACGCCTAGTTTCCTGAAATGCCACCCCTGTGAAGTAGTGACATGCAACATACGCCTAGTTTCCTGAAATGCCACCCCTGTGAAGTAGTGACATGCAACATACGCCTAGTTTCCTGAAATGCCACCCCTGTGAAGTAGTGACATGCAACATACGCCTAGTTTCCTGAAATGCCACCACTGTGAAGTAGTGACATGCAACATACGCCTAGTTTCCTGAAATGCCACCCCTGTGAAGTAGTGACATGCAACATACGCCTAGTTTCCTGAAATGAGTCACATTTATGAGTGCATTCTAAGAAATGAATGGAGACATTTTACAATAAATGTAATACCTGAATTCCCACACAAATTCATGAAGTCCATTCATTATTTGTCCATGCCAGTAAAATGTTTTATGTGCTATAATTCAGTCGATATTAATATCTCATTTTCCATCTGTTGCAATTATTATAATTGTTTGTGAAACCTTTTAACAATGTAGATGTCCATTGCTATATGCATACCTGTTAAGATATAGATACAGCCCTTGCCTGTCACTGATGACCTGTGTCCATGTGTCTCTAGGAGTGTGCTGGGGAGCCTCTCTTCATGCTGTACTGTGCCATGAAGCAGCAGATGGAGAAGGGGCCTATAGACTCCATCACAGGAGAGGCGCGCTACTCCCTCAGTGAAGACAAGCTCATCAGACAGCAGATTGACTACAAGACCCTGGTTAGTACGGTCAAATAGAAATATTTTACAGGGCGATAATGATATTTGATCAAATATATGATTTACCTTTGAGAAGGCATTAAGGGCGATAGGATTTTGCATTACCTCAGTGACCTTAATTAGTGCTTGCTGCTTGAATATGCGACTCAAATTCCTGCAAATGCCAACTAAGTAAGCCGACGTGAGCTGGACCTAATTTCTGCCCCTCCCTCCCCTGTCAGACACTTCACTGTGTGAACCCGGAGAACGAGAACGCCCCCGAGGTGACGGTGAAGGGGCTGAACTGTGACACCATCACCCAGGTGAAGGAGAAGCTGCTGGATGCAGTGTACAAGGGCAGCCCCTACTCCCAGAGACCCAAGGCTGGGGACATGGACCTGGGTAAGAACACCAGGAGGAGATTGTGTTTACAGTGTGTGTGCGTTGGCAGGCGATCTATTCTCATCCTCCTATCCTCCTCATCACAGAGTGGCGTCAGGGCAGGATGGCCAGAATCATCCTTCAGGATGAGGATGTCACAACAAAGATCGACAATGACTGGAAACACCTCAACACACTGGCCCACTATCAGGTGAGAGGAGGGAGAGGTGGTGGGTGGCCTGGGGTGTACTGCCTCGGCGGTTTTATCTATGCAAACAGACAGTGGATGGAGTGATTGGCACGACAGCATTTATAAGACAAACCATTGTTTTTCATTCCTTGTAGGTGACG
The DNA here is from genome assembly GCF_023373465.1 of Oncorhynchus keta. NCBI lineage: Eukaryota > Metazoa > Chordata > Actinopteri > Salmoniformes > Salmonidae > Oncorhynchus > Oncorhynchus keta. The sequence goes on from NC_068448.1 coordinate 26,363,057, forward strand.
GACGGCTCAGTGATCGCTCTGGTGCCAAAGCAGAACTCAGCCTACAACATATCCAACTCCTCTACCTTCACCAAGTCTCTCAGCAGATATGGTGAATCATTCCTTCATATTTCTTTTTCTCTTCATTTCTCTCTCAATCTCTGCCTTTCTTTGCTCTCTTGGATTTTTCTCAGCCTCTCTGAACTGAGATAACCATAAATCCACCAATAGGCATTTTCACCATCTCAGAAATGACAGGCATTACATCAGACAGCTCATTCCTCCTTCCAAAGACTGAAGACCAATAGCTAACAACTTTAAACACAGCCTCAGCTCCACACCGCATCAGTGTAACCAGCTCCCTGGCAAAACCCTTTCTCCGAAGCTTTCACCTTTGTTGCTGTTTTCCCTCCCTCTCCTTATGTTCGTTGTTGTGTTGATAAGGGGTAGTAGCAACAATAGCAACACTGACAGGCCAGTGAAAGCCAGGCTGGTTTATTCGTCCACAGAGAGGATCGCCCAGCCCTGGCTGTTGTAAGAGTGGAAGTAAACGTGCACCACTCTCCCCCAGAAGCCAATGGACATGATTGCCATGGAATTACAGGCACTCAATCAGCAGTAGCAACAGCCACAGTAGCAGTAGTAGCAACCTCATGATGAATGTACAATAGATGTAGGAATACAGGAGACCAATTGGCTGCTAGGAGAGTGACTACAGAATGTTCCGGTGTGAACAAGCTGATATAATGGGGTCTCAAACAAGGTCTTTGGCATAGAGATCAATCTTAGTCACGCTGGTTTTGTTTTCCTCTTTGGTCTGGTTTTAACTCCCACCCATGACATACGTATGTCAGGAGTTAGTCTCTGGCAGCGCTGTTTAAATACTACAGGGCTCATATTCACAAAGTGTCTAAAGAGTGCTGATCTAGGATCAGGTCCCGCTATTAGTTATTATGATTGAAAAGGCTAAACTGACCCTAGACCAGCACTCTTACTCTGAGACGCTTTGTGAGTACAGGCCCAGATCTCAGTGAAGTTAATTGGGAACATTCAGGGCAGTTGTCTTGCTCTGATGCCCCACTGTTCTTTTGATTTGGTCTCGCGGAAAGCATCAACAAGCCCAGAACCACTGACACACATTAGTCTCTATGTGTCAGTGAGTTTCTGTGATGTAATTCTCTCATCCTCTCGCCCTGAAAACCAGGGGGCCCTCCCTGCCATCCGAAACTCAGAAACCCCGAGCGTCCCGCCATCATTCAGACGGTGTGTGAGAGATAGACAGAGATTGAAGTTGTTTTTCTCTCACTCTCCCTCCCTCCCTCCTCTCATCCCTCCCTCCATACATTAGAGAGGGACTGACGCCCCTGCATTCTGGCTACCCTCCCAGCCTCCTCAGCAGGCAGCCTCCCTCCCCTGCCGGCTGCAACTACAGCAGGCTGGCTGGTAAAAGGAACGCAGTAGATAGGCATCCTTTGGTTTACCGTAATGAAGTTTGACACTCGCACCTTTATTAATGAAGCAATGCATGGAGGCAGTCTGCCCCGGGGAGGAGAGGAGACTCACACAATGGAGCCTGTACAGCCTGACTCATCCACTACCACAAGCAGGAAGGATATTGGTGTAATGTGTATGGGGTTCTATTATATCCAGCACTATACCATTATGGGTCATTTGGGATGGGGAGAGGGCATGGGGACAAGTGAGGGAGATAAAGATGGAAGGGCTGGTGTAAAAATGTGTGCTAATGATAAGACAGAAAGCAGATTCTCTTTCCTATCTCCTCTCTTGGCCCTGCCTCAATGCAATGAGGCACACTGTTTTCGTTCTCCCACTTTGCCAATTAGTTAGAGTCTGCCAATTGAGAGTAATGAGTCGGCTAACTCTCCTCGCTCCTTAGTTGAGGCCTAATGACTCCATCCATCCACCTCTCTGACGGACAATAAGAGAGGCTACAGGGATCTGTTGTCTTGCTCATTAATGTTCTCTCCATCTCAAGGGTCAGGTCCCAGTGCATCATGGGCTGTGACCTTGTGACAGACAGATTGACACTGCTCCTCACGCTGGCATGGTCTTTGTTCTGGCTGGATGACGGACAGATAGAGCCCTTTCTTCACTAGACTAAATGGGACTGTTATTTAGTCAGTCACCAGACTAAATATGTTTGTCTTCTAATTTATGTTTGTCCACTATGTGCAGAGCTTGGCAAGGGTCATATACATTTTTGAAGGCATAATTGTGACCTGAAATATGTGATTTATATGAGTGCGTATCACTGTTTGAACTCGAGTTGAAGCTCTCACAACACAATAGGGCATGGAACCAGGGAGTCAGACTGGTGTTCTGTTCTGGTCATCTTGTTCCATTGACCTCTAAAGACCTCTGCATTGTGTGTTCCTGATTCATCTGTCTTTGTCCTGATGTTCCTGTGTCTCTCTTGCCTCCGTTTAGAGAGCATGTTGAGGACAGCCAGCAGTCCAGACAGTCTGCGCTCCCGCACCCCCATGATCACCCCTGACCTGGAGAGTGGCACCAAGCTGTGGCACCTGGTCAAGAACCACGACCACTCTGACCAGCGCGAGGGAGACCGGGGCAGCAAGATGGTCTCTGAGATCTATCTGACCCGTCTGCTCGCCACCAAGGTAAGATTACATAGACACCAGGCCAGCCTGCTGTATATCACACCTTCGTAAAAGACATGTACAGTACTGTTGATCTAAGTCAACTCATCTGAATGTTGAGTAAGTCACTGAAATGTCCTCCATATCGTCGCTGTCAGATGAAAACCTTGAACTCCATTTTTGCCAATTATCATTTTTAACATGTATTGAGAGCAGTAACTCCACTCAATGTGTTCAATTTCCTGACTCTAGGACCACGAAAATGTAAACAGTATTTCCTGTGTGAAGAGGACCTCCCTTTTTTGTTTTCGATAGTCCCTTGATATGCCTGTCTCTTTAACAGCTCAACCTCCGTTGTTGTGTTGTATTCCTCTGGCGTTCCTCATATCAGCCAAGTCTCTGTTAACTGGCCAAACAGGGCCGGCCTGCCTGCCTGCCTGCCTGCCTGCCTGCCTGCCACTCTCCTCTCGCCTAACTGCCTCTGAGCTGATTGTTTCCATCCTAATTGTAGGGGAAGAAAACCATGGAAATTAGACGCTGTTTACAAGCCTCTTGGGTGGTCAATTTCGATTCATAATAAAAACAAGATAGATAAATATAAAGGGGGTAGAGAAGAGAAAATAGCAGGAGACAGGTCATTTGTTGTGGGATTGAATGTTTCGTGGTGCGTGATGCAGAGAAGTGAAAGGAATTCCGATAGCTCACGTAGGTCTGTCTGTCTGTCTGCTAAACTAGCACATCTCAGTACTTTGATGTTGGAGCAGGAAAATGTGGCGTCCTCTCCACAGCCACTCCCCCTTAAAGATGCTGGTTGCTGTGGGGAGAAATGTATCTCTGTTGGTTGATTTGAAATCTGTAGGTGTGTAATTGGAGAATAACCCAGACAACTAAACCTCTGTCCTCTCCTCAGGGTACCTTACAGAAGTTTGTGGACGACCTGTTTGAGACCATCTTCAGCACGGCCCACCGCGGCAGCGCCCTGCCTCTCGCCATCAAGTACATGTTTGACTTCCTGGACGAGCAGGCCGACAAACACTCCATATCAGACTCAGACGTACGACACACCTGGAAGAGTAACTGGTGAGACACATTACCAACATTGAATACCTGTATGTTTTGGTTGTATAATGTGAATGGTTGTTGACACATCTCCTCATGATGAAACATCTCCTCTCCCATCCCAGTCTGCCTCTGCGGTTCTGGGTGAACGTGATCAAGAACCCCCAGTTTGTGTTTGACATCCATAAGAACAGCATCACAGACGCCTGCCTGTCTGTGGTGGCCCAGACCTTCATGGACTCTTGCTCCACATCAGAACACAAGCTGGGCAAAGACTCGCCCTCCAACAAGCTGCTCTACGCCAAGGATATCCCCAACTACAAGAACTGGGTGGAGAGGTATTTATGACACAGATCTCAACTCCACAGACTGTAAGATTGTCCATCTCATGGTTTATGTCAAGCAGATGTACAGTAGTATTTACTTAGCCTGTAAACAGCCTGTAAACAGTTGATCAAATTATATCAGATGGAGAGTTGACCAGACGGTTGTTGACAACTACTTCTCCTTGTAATCCAGACCTTCACATACCTAACTAAAGAGGTGTCCTAACCAGTCCAGGTGTCCTCTCCAGTCCTAACCCCTCTTCTCCCCTGCTTCCCTCCTGTCCTGCAGGTACTACTCCGACATCTCCCGTATGCCGGCAATCAGTGACCAGGACATGAGTGCCTACCTGGCTGAACAGTCCCGGCTGCACCTCAGCCAGTTCAACAGCATGAGTGCCCTGCATGAGATCTACTCCTATATCATCAAGTACAAAGATGAGGTGAGTCACCAGTATATTATGAAGATATTAAGCATAGACATCATAATGATATAGATATATTATTAAAATTAGTTACATAATTAATAGATTACTGAGTAGATGTCCATAATTGCATGCAGCTATTTCACCATTGAGGTACATATTATGAAGCTAATTGACAACAGCACTAACACAAGGCGCATTAGCAGTCCATAATGCAGCCTGCTGCATGACACCCTAACAGCTAGTACACAGCTCTCTGATGGACCCACCGGTACCTCCTCTTCCAGTTCCCACAATACCATAGTAAATACAGCACCTCAGCTGTGCTTTCTATGTATATCCACCTCTTGCAGCTTCTACAGTCATCCGCCTGTTTGATCAAATTTGTCATCTATGCAATGTCATATAGTAGAAATTCAGCGTTCCATGTTCACACCTATCTATGACTAAACAAGTGTATTGTGTTTGTCGGGGAAGAGATCAACTGCCTTTGGGTATTGTAAATACCAATAAATTATCGCCTGCTCATGCCACCACGACAGCATGTTTGATTCAACAGCTGTTTACACAGACTGACAGATGTTCTGATAGACTTTCTCTGCTGGTGGTCAACCCTGATGATGTCTTCCTCTCTCTCATCGCTCTCTTCTCCATCCCTCTCTCCTCCCTCTCCAGATCCTGTCTTCGCTGCAGAAGGATGAGCAGTCTCGCAGGCAGAGACTGCGCAGTAAGCTGGAGCAGGTCATCGACACCATGGCCCTGGCCAGCTGAGGAACGGCCCGCCACTGAGGGGCGGAGAGGGTACCAGCCAGGCCTTCTCTCACTGACGCCAGCCCCTGACCCCCAACACAACGCATTAGGACTGCAAGGACACAAGCAGTACACTGGAGACACACCAGAGTTAGGCCTGGGCTCCGGCCCATCCAAACAACCCTTCATTTATAAACACGTAACGTCTGTCTCCCCGAGAAAGTGTCTTATCATAACGGTCTTCATCACTGGTTTCAGTTTTTCTTCCGTGTTGATCCATCTACCCACAGCCGGGACTGTGAAGCAGCTGGCTAAAGAGGCCAGGAGATTATATATATCTCCTGTGGGGGGCTATGGAGAAAGGACTTCATGTATATAGCTCCCCTCTCAATGGAAGCTTCTGACGTGTCAGCGACTTCATCAACTTTCATGGACGTCATTTTGATTTTCAGATCCTTTTTTTGTTGTTGTGTGATTTAGCTTTAGATCTTGTGTTTTTATCAACTACCTACTCTCTCCAGTGGTGTGTTTTTATCAACTACCTACTCTCTCCAGTGGTGTGTTTTTATCAACTACCTACTCTCTCCAGTGGTGTGTTTTTATCAACTACCTACTCTCTCCAGTGGTGTGTTTTTATCAACTACCTACTCTCTCCAGTGGTGTGTTTTTATCAACTACCTACTCTCTCCAGTGGTGTGTTTTTATCAACTACCTACTCTCTCCAGTGGTGTGTTTTTATCAACTACCTACTCTCTCCAGTGGTGTGTTTTTATCAACTACCTACTCTCTCCAGTGGTGTGTTTTTATCAACTACCTACTCTCTCCAGTGGTGTGTTTTTATCAACTACCTACTCTCTCCAGTGGTGTGTTTTTATCAACTACCTACTCTCTCCAGTGGTGTGTTTTTATCAACTACCTACTCTCTCCAGTGTTTTTATCAACTACCTACTCTCTCCAGTGGTGTTTTTATCAACTACCTACTCTCTCCAGTGGTGTGTTTTTATCAACTACCTACTCTCTCCAGTGGTGTGTTTTTATCAACTACCTACTCTCTCCAGTGGTGTGTTTTTATCAACTACCTACTCTCTCCAGTGGTGTGTTTTTATCAACTACCTACTCTCTCCAGTGGTGTGTTTTTATCAACTACCTACTCTCTCCAGTGGTGTGTTTTTATCAACTACCTACTCTCTCCAGTGGTGTGCCACTTGTGTTACTGCTGAATTTGCACAATTTACAAAAAAGCTAAATCAAAAGAAGAGGATATATATAAATATATATAGATATATAAATACAACTTCATTTTTAAAGAAACAAATGAAAATAGTCAAAGTTTTCCATTTTAATGTACAGAATACTTTGAAAGAAAAGGATTTGATATTTCAAAGACTGAACTATGAAAACAAGAGGAAACCTTGTCCTGTGCCATGTTTTATTTGAATGTTGTTTAGTGCAAAGACGTTTTCTTTAGATCAAATGTGCTATGATTAAAATGTTGTCATGCCTCGTGACTGAACAGTAAAAAAAAAATTAAATGACAAAAAAAATAGAAGAAAATCAACAAATCGTAAAGTTTTGGGGCCTTTTTCCTGTCTTGGGAGAACATATGTTTTAATAGTCCTGGAAATACCGTAGCTGTTTGGTGTTCCGGTATTTAACACAACCACAGTGCTATTGTGGCTTTTAGAAAAACCAAAGGCTCGGTTTTGTATACCACTCTGGTGAAAGAAAACAGCCTTCTGTGTTAGCCACCTGGATGAGCAGCCCTCTTGGTTGCTCCCATGACCATGCACGCCTCTGTGCACAGGCTCCAGACCACAGTGAAGTAGATCACTTTAGTTCTGGGACCTCAAGGTTTTTTGGAAGGCAAATATCATGGCTTACAGTACAGTGATGTTGTGGGCTTTGCTGTACAACAGAAGTCAGACACCACAGAAGGATTCATTGGACTTTAGCACCACGCTAAATGTAGCAAAGGTTTAATTCACCCACTACCCTTTTAAAGGCTTCATGAAGTTCCACCTGCTGTCTCTCCTCAGGTTCCTCAGATACTGTAGATCACTGTGTTAGAGTTACAGTCTTACAGACTGTCATGGTGGACACTGAGGAAGAGGTTTGCAGACAAAGATGAGAGAAGTTCATAGGTAAAGCTTTGAGCGAGCGAAGAGTAATGCCTCATGATTTGAACCCCACATGAGAGCAAGTACTGTCACTCTAGTGACTTCAACATTCAACAGTTCTATTTTAGTGTCATTAAATAGATGGTTTCTTTTTTATTGTTGATCTGTTGAAGTGGTGAAAGTTGTATGAGTTTGTGTGTTTGTACTCTGCAGCAACCAAGCAATGGGTAGTGCTAGCAGAGTAGATCTCCCAGGGTTTCCCTTATGTTCCGTAACAGCATCTGTGACGAGCGTCATCCTACCGGAAAAAGAGGAGTTTTAAAGCGCCAAGGAAGGTGCACATTCAGTGTTGTCTTTTCTTTGTTTTTCAGTCTGCTGTGAAGATTAAAAAAACAGTGAAAAATATGTTGAAATGCAAACACCTGTGATGTGTGACAAGATGATGAGATGTAGCTCAGTCTTTGTGAGTGTTTTTAACTGGGCGAAGGTTTTTGTTTCCTCAGAAATCTGATACTTTTGTGAAATGCATTGTCTCCCTTTAACATGTTACACCGATTCCCTTTCGGTCATGTACAAAAACAAGAAGCTTCATTCCTTTCCCTTGTCCTCTGAGATTAGAGATACAGTATCGCTGGCTAGAAGAAAGACACAGATACATTTCTGAGAAACTTCTGAAATATTTAGGTCAGTTCTCCAGTGAGAGCCGTGTGGATCACACAGACTACAGATGTGATATGTAACCTTCCATCCATCCATCCATCTATCCGAGATCAGGATTCAACAAATGTGGTGGGATTTAATGAAAATGAAAAGTCTCTCCTAAATGTATTTACTTCAAAAAAAGTTTTGTTTAATGTGATATTCAAATTCCTCCTAATCAGTTGGGAGTAGGACTTCATAACACATCCTATATTTTATTAGACATTTACATTTTCTGAAAATATATGGATATTTAGTATTCATGTTTCACCTCAGTGTCCTGCAGGGCTGTTACTCTCATCTTCCTCCTCCCTTGGTCATCCTCCAATACGGACAACCTCTCCTTTCCTTTCCAGCTCAGGCCTGTCCTAGTGTTGGCAACTCAATGAAGTTCAATACCGCACCCTACAGCCAATCCCTCCCTCCCCACCCAACCAAACATAGGGCTGGAAGCGCTGTATGTACTGTACTTGATATCGGAGAGCAGGGCATAAATTCTTAACTTAAACAGAGTTATATGCTGGTTACTGGCTTTTTCCAAACCAGAGAAGGTAGTGGAGGATCGGCATTGACTTGACCACTTTTCTGTTCATTCACCCTATTTGGGATGGTTTGAGATATTTTTAAACTGCTACTATGTTCTTCTGTTAAGCATCTTTTATTCCCTGATTGAGCACATTTGTTTAGTGGATGGAAAATGTTGCTGTGTGCTGCCTCCCTCCCGCCACACACACTAGGCTTTGATGACTGTGATTGTAAAACAGCTGGTTGCATTTTAAAGTCTCAGGATGGTTCTCCTGCTTTGGTGTCGTTTGGCTCTTCTGTTATTTAAGTGAGAGGTTTCTGATGATGATGATGATTAGGATCTTGGGGGGGATTATGGATACGTGTAGTAATCTGTAAACTGACTCTATGGAGTATATCAAAAGTTATATTGTATGTACTGGGGCAGTTGGTCTCATGTTTTCTTTTTATTTTATGTTATTTTATTTTACTATGCTACTTGTTGTGTGAAGATGACAAGAAAGAGGCTTCGCTACAGAACTCCTTTGAAGAAAACGGTACTTATTTTGTCTCGTCTCCCTGCCGTAGTGAGTTGGGTGGAAGATGGAGAGGAAAGCCAGAGGGAGAGATCCAGATGCTGTTCTGTTTGATGAACACAGAGCTTTCACTTTGCACATAGTGCCTTGTCAGCTCCCCCTCCCCTTCCAAAAACCCTCTATGACCCCTCCATTACCCACAATCCACCACCTTACCATGCCCACTCAAAACACTGTCACAGGTTCCCCACTCTGCCGCCACACCAGTGAACAACTTCTATCCTTGTCCTCCCGATTCCCTCTTTTGGTTTGTTTTAATTATGGCATATTGGAAAGCAGTTCCTTTTTTCAAAGTACATTTAAAAAGGCGTAGGAGCATACATTAAAATATGTAGACACAAATTTAAGAAAAAAATAGAAACTAAAGAGTTTTAATACTTTATGAATTCTGATACCTTTTTAAGAGTTTGAGACTTGAAGCAACTGTGACAGGTTGGCTGTTTCACGCTTGTGTAAATATTCTGCTATTTCCTATTTTGCAGATTTATTACTTGTAAATAAACACGCATCAAGGAGAGATTAAACATTTTTGCTAAATCTGTTTTGTCTTGTTTTTTTCTGTCTGGCTATTTGTAACTAACTAGGACAGCATCCCAGGTTATACAAACAGGCATACACTTAGAAAACGACTGTGACTTTAGTTTATATTTACATTTACATTTACATTTAAGTCATTTAGCAGACGCTCTTATCCAGAGCGACTTACAAATTGGTGATTACTTACCCTATCCTAGGTATTCCTTGAAGAGGTGGGGTTTCAGGTGTCTCCGGAAGGTGGTGATTGACTCCGCTGTCCTGGCGTCGTGAGGGAGTTTGTTCCACCATTGGGGGGCCAGAGCAGCGAACAGTTTTGACTGGGCTGAGCGGGAACTGTACTTCCTCAGTGGTAGGGAGGCGAGCAGGCCAGAGGTGGATGAACGCAGTGCCCTTGTTTGGGTGTAGGGCCTGATCAGAGCCTGGAGGTACTGAGGTGCCGTTCCCCTCACAGCTCCGTAGGCAAGCACCATGGTCTTGTAGCGGATGCAAGCTTCAACTGGAAGCCAGTGGAGAGAGCGGAGGAGCGGGGTGACGTGAGAGAACTTGGGAAGGTTGAACACCAGACGGGCTGCGGCGTTCTGGATGAGTTGTAGGGGTTTAATGGCACAGGCAGGGAGCCCAGCCAACAGCGAGTTGCAGTAATCAAGACGGGAGATGACAAGTGCCTGGATTAGGACCTGCGCCGCTTCCTGTGTGAGGCAGGGTCGTACTCTGCGGATGTTGTAGAGCATGAACCTACAGGAACGGGACACCGCCTTGATGTTAGTTGAGAACGACAGGGTGTTGTCCAGGATCACGCCAAGGTTCTTAGCGCTCTGGGAGGAGGACACAATGGAGTTGTCAACCGTGATGGCGAGATCATGGAACGGGCAGTCCTTCCCCGGGAGGAAGAGGAGCTCCGTCTTGCTGAGGTTCAGCTTGAGGTGGTGATCCGTCATCCACACTGATATGTCTGCCAGACATGCAGAGATGCGATTCGCCACCTGGTCATCAGAAGAGGGAAAGGAGAAGATTAATTGTGTGTCGTCTGCATAGCAATGATAGGAGAGACCATGTGAGGTTATGACAGAGCCAAGTGACTTGGTGTATAGCGAGAATAAGAGAGGGCCTAGAACAGAGCCCTGGGGGACACCAGTGGTGAGAGCGCGTGGTGAGGAGACAGATTCTCGCCACGCCACCTGGTAGGAGCGACCCGTCAGGTAGGACGCAATCCAAGCGTGGGCCGCGCCGGAGATGCCCAACTCGGAGAGGGTGGAGAGGAGGATCTGATGGTTCACAGTATCGAAGGCAGCCGATAGGTCTAGAAGGATGAGAGCAGAGGAGAGAGAGTTAGCTTTAGCAGTGCGGAGCGCCTCCGTGATACAGAGAAGAGCAGTCTCAGTTGAATGACTAGTCTTGAAACCTGACTGATTTGGATCAAGAAGGTCATTCTGAGAGAGATAGCGGTAGAGCTGGCCAAGGACGGCACGCTCAAGAGTTTTGGAGAGAAAAGAGAGAAGGGATACTGGTCTGTAGTTGTTGACATCGGAGGGATCGAGTGTAGGTTTTTTCAGAAGGGGTGCAACTCTTGCTCTCTTGAAGACGGAAGGGACGTAGCCAGCGGTCAGGGATGAGTTGATGAGCGAGGTGAGGTAAGGGAGAAGGTCTCCGGAAATGGTCTGGAGAAGAGAGGAGGGGATAGGGTCAAGCGGGCAGGTTGTTGGGCGGCCGGCCATCACAAGACGCGAGATTTCATCTGGAGAGAGAGGGGAGAAAGAGGTCAGAGCATAGGGTAGGGCAGTGTGAGCAGAACCAGCGGTGTCGTTTGACTTAGCAAACGAGGATCGGATGTCGTCGACCTTCTTTTCAAAATGGTTGACGAAGTCATCTGCAGAGAGGGAGGAGGGGGGATTCAGGAGGGAGGAGAAGGTGGCAAAGAGCTTCCTAGGGTTAGAGGCAGATGCTTGGAATTTAGAATGGTAGAAAGTGGCTTTAGCAGCAGAGACAGAGGAGGAAAATGTAGAGAGGAGGGAGTGAAAGGATGCCAGGTCCGCAGGGAGGCGAGTTTTCCTCCATTTCCGCTCGGCTGCCCGGAGCCCTGTTCTGTGAGCTCGCAATGAGTCGTCGAGCCACGGAGCGGGAGGGGAGGACCGAGCCGGCCTGGAGGATAGGGGACATAGAGAGTCAAAGGATGCAGAAAGGAGGAGAGAGGAGGGTTGAGGAGGCAGAATCAGGAGATAGGTTGGAGAAAGTTTGAGCAGAGGGAAGAGATGATAGGATGGAAGAGGAGAGAGTAGCGGGGGGAGAGAGAGCGAAGGTTGGGACGGCGCGATACCATCCGAGTAGGGGCAGTGTGGGAAGTGTTGGATGAGAGCGAGAGGGAAAAGGATACAAGGTAGTGGTCGGAGACTTGGAGGGGAGTTGCAATGAGGTTAGTGGAAGAACAGCATCTAGTAAAGATGAGGTCAAGCGTATTGCCTGCCTTGTGAGTAGGGGGGGAAGGTGAGAGGGTGAGGTCGAAAGAGGAGAGGAGTGGAAAGAAGGAGGCAGAGAGGAATGAGTCAAAGGTAGACGTGGGGAGGTTAAAGTCGCCCAGAACTGTGAGAGGTGAGCCGTCCTCAGGAAAGGAGTTTATCAAGGCATCAAGCTCATTGATGAACTCTCCAAGGGAACCTGGAGGGCGATAAATGATAAGGATGTTAAGCTTGAAAGGGCTGGTAACTGTGACAGCATGGAATTCAAAGGAGGCGATAGACAGATGGGTAAGGGGAGAAAGAGAGAAAGACCACTTGGGAGAGATGAGGATCCCGGTGCCACCACCCCGCTGTCCAGAAGCTCTTATATGCAGCTCTAAAGCATTGCAGAACGTAGCAGATCTTCTGCCTTTCTCTAGTTGTCCATCAGTGTGAGGATGGAGGGAGATATTTGTTCTTAGCACATGGCCACCCTGCCTAATTCTAATAGTCTCGCTAAAACTCCCATCAATAGAACACCAGAATTACCAAACGATTACAAGACCACTGATTCTGTAAATGACGCTGTCAGAAATAAATGTTCACTTAGCAGTAATGGTGTGAAGTCCTGTGCCATAATACTGCTCAAATGATTAGCTCACCATTTATTTTCTCAATCATTTCCAGTGCTGGTTCATGTACAGTATTGTAGTCATTCTGTTCTCTTTTTGCATACATCTGAATGTATCTTAAGGTCTTTACGAGTCAGTCTGTCTGTCTGTCTGTCTGTCTGTCTGTCTGTCTGTCTGTCTGTCTGTCTGTCTGTCTGTCTGTCTGTCTGTCTGTCTGTGTCTCACTCACTCTCTCTCTTCTCTCTCTCTTCTCTCTCTTTCTGTTCTCTGTAATGTTATGTTGTAGTAGTGAGGCAGAGAGTGGTTGTGCTCTAGCCTCTCAGCTCTGAAGCTGTACATTATCAGGCCTGCTGAAAAGTGGTACATTTAAATGCACTGAGCCCTCCCCCAGGGGCCTCAGGATTTGACAAGAACACCATCAATCAAATGAATAGCACATTACAATAACATAAAAAGGAGAGCTTTAGCCCCTACAGAAATACTGACCTGAATTATATAGAAGGCTGTCAGTTTGCACAATGAAATTGATCTGCCTTTATAATTGTAAGTGCCTTTTTCAAGTGTTCTACCTGTGGGGCAATGTCAACTTAATCTTTTGCTGTTCCTTCCTGCATGTAGTACTTCAGACTGGGGGCAGTTTGACACACAGGCACCCTGCTCTGGCTCTCCCTGGTCTCTAGTTTCCCATGGTGATGTTTTCACAGACCTTAGGGGGCTTTGGTCTTCACAGCCTTTCATTTTCATCCTCTCTTTATGCTCTTGCATTTAATTTTGTTCAGGTCACAGCAGGTAGAGCAGGCACAAATGCCAACCCCTCCCACGGCCAAAGGCACTCCATCTAGCTGCTCTTCGACCCTATCTCGGGGAGTCCCATTACCATGTTGTGATTTGTCCTTGCTGAAAAACCCCTCTTCATTTTCTGTCGATCCGCCCTTTCACTTTAATGAACAAACATGGTCGTCCTGAGACCAGAGGATGAATGACAAAGTCACATTGGCTTTAGCAGTGTTGTCGACTCTTGGTGAGGAGATTAAACTGCGATAAGGAGTCTTTTCTCCACTGTCTGCATTGCAGAGAGGATGTAGCCTAGTTGACTAGTCTCAGAGGGGGTAGACAGTTAATACTGACTCACAGAGAAGGCACCGCCACCTGCATATACTGTAGCTCTCTTCATGAGGCCCAGTAAATGAAGATCAGCATGGGAATAAGATGATACCAGTGGATCAGTGCAGAGAGACAGGGCCAAACTAGTGTGGCCCCTCCGTTGTTAAAGCTGAATTAGCGCGGCTAATGCTAAAATGGGCCTCCTTGGGTGAGGTAAATCTTAGTGAAGAAAGAGGCTTTGCACATTTTCTGGTCACCTCTGAAGGCTAAGCTGCTCCTAAGGACTTACTGCAAGCAATCAGTAATTACCAGCTTCCTACAAAGAAAAGAACTCAGCAGAGTGCAGAACTGAGACTTCAGAATTCAGGGCTGGTTTCCTTATTAGAAAAGGTTCCCCTGCAGACTCTCTCTTCACCTTTGTTCTACTCTGCCCAACAGGTTATTCTCTCACCTTCTCCTTTTGTCTTAACGGTCTCTCTCTGTCTTTGACACTCCGCAGGATGGACAGACGCTGCTGAAGCTGACAGAGGAGAACAGAACTGAGCAGACGGAAGCAGTCATCTTAGCGTCTGCTCCCTCCGTCTCCCCATGCCCCTTGTCTCTCTGCAGGAAGCAGAAGCCGTCAGATGCAGTCAGGGTTTTAAGAGCTAGTGGCCACCGGCCGGACGGACAGAGATGATTTTGCTACCTCAGACAAGGTCAGGCCCCGGCGGAGCTGTAAGTGTCGATCCGATTAGTAGCCTCGCAGCTCACCTCTCGCCAGGAGGAAAGGACAGGTGAAGTGTAGGAGATTGAAGAGAGTTAATAAGGGAACTTCAGAAAAACCTCAATGTTACCTGAAGTGTTCAGAACATCCAGGCTTTTTGTTTGTTTTTAAGCGATTAAACACAAGTTAAACTAAAGCACATTACTGTATGCAGATGAAAAAACTCTCTCTCCTTTGAAATAACAGAATTATCTGGGAACATAGGGATGGTTGGTCTGTTGTGTCTTTACCAGAGGGGTATCCTACGAAATATGTGTGAGGAGTTAGTGAGGTATCTTTGGTTAACTCTGAGTTCAACTCGGGATAACTAGTCATACAAAAGTTGCTCACCTTTTAGCCAGGTGCATTTTTATGGCATTGAATCCTTCAGAAGTAACCTGCTCCACGGCAGGCTAATTCAGGGCTAACTCTATTTATCCTGAATGAAGTGTCTGAGTCACGTGTTGAGGACCAATGAAATCAGATTCCCTCCCTCTGTGTCATCATCCCCTTCATTTGTGGAAAATGTCTTATTATATATTTTTGTTATAAAATATTTTTTTGTGTGCAAAAAATGTGTAATGTTAAAATGGCGATCACATGATACATTTAGTAATAACAGAATGCATTTTAAACTTCATGCACAGTAACACTTTTGTTGAACCCGAACCTGGCCATACAGGAGGCCTCGTTATGGCTAATCTCCTCTAAGACCAGGAAGCAGCAAATTAACTTGCCGTTCACCAGCTTATCAAGCTTAATAATGTCAAAATACATTCTTTACTCACAAAATATGGAGTTTCAATGAACAACTATCGTCATTTACTGCCGTCACAGCCGGTATGTACTTCCAGAAGAGGTCTAAATAAAAAGTTATATTCAACTGAAAAAATGCCTCCTCGGCGATTTGCCATGTCAACGTCTCCTGTAAGGCCAGATTCTGGTTCACACTTTTGTATGACTTAATACAATTATCGATAGGAGTGGGAAAAAAGGTGCTTGTGGTTGTGCATGGATAAGCACACCAAAGCATACCAAACTCTGCATTAAGGATAAGTAAAGACGGCACTTCTAAATGTCTATTTCACACCATAACCTGTTGAATTTGCACAATAATTATTTCATTTTGATATCAGCACAAATGAAAATGTGGCACTGACTCGCCCATGGATTAATGTTTCGGCATTGTCTCAATGAAGAGCTCTGCGGTCGACTAGCCATGTGCGACATGCACACGCAGTTACAAGCCTGCTAGAGTTAGCGGCAGGTAGACAAGCAAAAGCAATATCCACCGTTGTAGTACAGATGAAGCCTGAGCTGGAATGTGAAGCTAACTGAAGCTGGTTATCTTTAGAAAACCCTGAGTAGATCTAGCTTGTTTCGTAGGATACCCCTCAAGATCAGAGTGTTTTCTGGCAGTGAATGCCAGAGGGTTCATAGCGACAGAGAGACAATACAGCAGAGGATTAGTTAAAGGCCCGGTGTTTCAAAGGGAAAAGGTTGAATTATTCATCCAGCATCCCCATCCGTTGATAATGTTTTACACATAAAGTCCATTAAGCTACAATATTGAAACAACGACACAATGCCATATTAATGTCAACTAAAATGACATGTACCGTCAGTTTCTTTTACTGGTAAGTTTTGTTGTCGATATGTAACCTTGTGTCAATGTCTAACCTTGCTTTGCTTAGTTATTATCTTGAGAGGTTTTTCAAATAAATGACAAAGTTCTAAATTGCCAGAGGTTGAAATGACATAGAAAGGGAGAAAAGTATGTTAGCAGTCTTCAATTACTCAGCGGAGGAATTAGCATGAGGTTTCTTTATAGTGTCCAGAGATAAGCTAGGCAGTGTATTCTGGTCCTTCTAAAGCAAGGCTCCATCTTTGAAGGAACACTGGGCAGATAGAAATAGGGAATGTATGTGTATGTGTGTGTGTGTTTCTGGTGCACATGTGTGTGTGTCCGTGCCATGTGTGTGAATATGTTGGCCAAAATGGGGTCTGTATAAACCACAAACCAAATCCTACAAAAGGTTTTAGCAATGTGAAGGCTTGATGGCAAAGAGAAGCGATCTAGGGAGCAGCGGGACTATTTTTACCACAGCAGGGGTCCAATGTCAACCCGTGCTGATTGAAGTAATGCCAATTTCAATTATTCAACCCCAACACGTCAGCCTTGAAGTACGTCCTCTCAAGGTCAAAACATACTCTGTTTGAATCTGCAGCTCGACACCCCTCCTTCCAACTTACAGAGGGGGAGAAAGAAAGCAACTCTGAAATCGTTGCCGTTGTCGATTCTGCAGACTTATCAGATTTTTGACAGGTCTACAGTATGTATAGCAATGAGACAGAAACAACCCTGTTTACTAAAACAACTATGAGGAAAGCTAGTTGTGATAGGAGCTAATGAAGTGGGCTATGATTTGAAAGGGGGGGCGTCAAGACAGGTGAATGTGAGGGTAGTCGATGGAGATACTCAGGTTCTGAGCACTGTCTGTGCTTTTTCTGCAGCGCCCGCTCTAGCAAACTGACACTGCAACCAACCTCCATGCATTTTTCATGAACTCTGTTGCTTTACAAGTCTCTCTCCTCTCTCTCTCCTTATCTCCCTCTCTTTTCTCTACCCCTCATCTACCTATACACACACATATTCACACTTTCTTTTACTCTCATCTAAGCCATCTCACAGACCCTCAAAAACCATCAGTCTCAACCCTTCACTCTCTAATATAGAATGGCATTTACTTTTAAAGAAGTGGGAAGGTGGAAGAGAGATTGAAGGAGCGAAAAGTAGGGAGAAAATGAAGGAGAATGTGCATCACTTTTCATGTACACTACCACAATTGGTCATCGTTGCGCTTAGAATAGGGAGAAAGCAATCAGTTCAATTATCTCTGTTTACATTGTCGGGTTGTTAATATGCTTGAAACAAGCTGCGACGTAATTATGTCTTCATGTGAATGACGTAATATTCTGTAGTTTTTACTGGGTCTCTCAATGCACCACTGCACTCATACAGATGTACTATCTTAAAATGTCCATTCTGCCACGTTCTGACCTTAGTTCCTTTGTTTTGTCTTTGTTTTAGTATGGTCAGGGCGTGAGTTGGGGTGGGCAGTCTGTGTTTTTCTATGTTGGGGTTTTGAGTTCGGCCTAGTGTGGTTCTCAATCAGAGGCAGCTGTCAATCGTTGTCCCTGATTGAGAATCATACTTAGGTAGCCGGGGTTTCACTGTTGGTTTGTGGGTGTTTGTTTCCGTGTGAGTGTTTGTTGCCACACGGTACTGTTTCGGTTTCGTTCGTTTCACGTTTATTGTTTTGTAGTGTTCAGTTTTGTCTTTAAATAAACGTTATGGACACTTACCACGCTGCGCATTGGTCCTCCGATCCTTCTCGCTACTCCTCTTCAGAAGAGGAGGAATGCCGTTACACATTCATTATAAATCACTTGTCCTGTTGTGTTGCTGCAGGATTATTTTCCTGCAGTGAGATACAGCTCAAATTAAGATAGAACATCTGTATAACCACTGGTTTGTGTTTTCCCTTAAAGAGCGATGGAACGCACTGATTCCACATGTGTTTCTCTGTTGCTCATTAAGAAAAACAAAATGTCCGTCTTGGGGGTGTGGTTCGATGTGTCAGTTACTGATGTTTGTCCCCCATGAGAACAAAGCCTGTATCACTTCCTCAAAATAGTCAGAATGAACCTAAGATGACTCAAGACATTTGTAATAAATGTTGACGTTTTTTGCTGAGGAAGTTTTAGCCGCACAATTGTGTTTGTGTAATGTGTTTGGTGCAGTATTTCTCAAGTAAAAAAAATGCATGAAGTGTTGTCCTATGTAAACAAAGCTGCTGGGTAGGTCAAATCAAATCACATTTATATAGCCCTTCTTACATCAGCTGATATCTCAAAGTGCTGTACAGAAACCCAGCCTAAAACCCCTAACATCAAGAAATGCAGGTGTAGAAGCACGGTGGCTAGGAAAAACTCCCTAGAAAGGCCAAAACCTAGGAAGAAACCTGGCTGTGCCGGGTGGAGATAACAGAACATGGCCAAGATGTTCAAATGTTCATAAATGACCAGCATGGTCAAATAATAATAATCACAGTAGTTGTCGAGGGTGCAACAGGTCAGCACCTCAGGAGTAAATGTCAGTTGGCTTTTCATAGCCGATCATTGAGAGTATCTCTACCGCTCCTGCTGTCTCTAGAAAGTTGAAAATGGCAGGTCTGGGACAGGTAAAACATCCTGTGAACAGGTCAAGGTTCCATAGCCGCAGGCAGAACAGTTGAAACTGGAGCAGCAGCACGACCAGGTGGACTGGGGACAGCAAGGAGTCATCATGCCAGGTAGTCCTGAGGCATGGTCCTAGGGCTCACGTCCTCCGAGAGAGAGAAAGAAAGAGAGAAAGAGAGAATTAGAGAGAGCATACTTAAATTCACACAGGGCACCGGATAAGACAGGAGAAATACTCCAGACATAACAGACTGACCCTAGCCCCCCGACACATAAACTACTGCAACATAAATAGTTGAGGCTGAGACAGGAGGGGTCAGGAGACACTGGCAACATCCGATACCCCCAGACAGGGCCAAACAGGCAGGATATAACCCCACCCACTTTGTCAAAGCCCAGCCCCCATACCACTAGAGGGATATCTTCAACCACCAACTGGTCTGTCTCACAGTCTGTGTTTTGCAGTAGGATTGGATAGAGCGCAATCACTGCAGCTCTGTATCCCGTGTTAGTGGGCATGTGAACATTGAAATCAAAACCCAACCCTCAAGTAAGTAATGACGAAATCACTTACAAAACTCGAGTCTGACTTTATGACCAAAATGATCCTTTTTACACTGTACATTTTGACAGTAGAATTCATGTTTCTGACTCATATCGATGCCACATTGTGTCACGGCCGTTGGTGGAAGAAGATGAGGATCAAGGTGCCGCGTGGTACATAGTTCGGCATTTTATTAAATATAACTGAACACTAAATACAAAGTAATAAAAGGCACACCCAAAACAGTTCCGTCAGGTGCAAGACACACTAAACAGAAAATAACTACCTACAAACACCAGGTGGGAACAGGCTCCCTAAGTATGGTTCTCTATCAGAGACAACGACAGACAGCTGCCCCTGATTGAGAACCATACCCGGCCAAAAACAAAGAAATACAAAAACATAGAAAAAAGAACATAGAACGCCCACCCTAGTCACACCCTGGCCTAACCAAAATAGAGAATAAAAAGCCTCTCTATGGCCAGGGCATGACACATTGGCCGTTTTCTACTAGAGAAGTTGCTTATTGCCTTCAGTTGCGCTTTAAAGATTGTCTTTTCAAGCCTTGTTTAACTGGGTAAAAACTGTGTCTCTCTTAAACCAACTCCCTATTAGGAGTTATTT
Organism: Oncorhynchus keta; assembly: GCF_023373465.1. NCBI lineage: Eukaryota > Metazoa > Chordata > Actinopteri > Salmoniformes > Salmonidae > Oncorhynchus > Oncorhynchus keta. The sequence continues at coordinate 26,382,987 of NC_068448.1, forward strand.
CATTTTAGGGAAGGAATTGTATTACTTCAAAAGAAGCTGAATTCCACCACAGTGGCTCTGCTACAGGTGCTGTGGGATGCTGTTGATATGTTGCAGTAGAAGTCTACAGACAGACTGTTGTTTTGTTTTGCGTCTACCGGTATCTCCCTTCCAGGGGTCCAGTCCCTCATCGACCAATGGCCTCCACTACCACATCATTCAGGTCATGTCTTCTCTGTTACTGTATCTGATCTCAGGTCACCCACAGCTGGTGCCATTAGTCACGTTTCATTTCTCCCTGCTTGCTTTCCTCTGATCTGGGGTCAGTGACTGCTGGTGGTGTTACACACCATCCATTCCCCCCACCTGACTCTTATCTCCAGTCAGTCTGGTTGTGTTCCTCACCTCTCATTTCCCCCTGCCCGTGCAGCACTGATCCCAGTGCAGGTCACTGCCTGGCTGCCTGCTGCTTGTATTAATATTCCATTTTGGTTTGGTCTTCTCTGCCACCCAGTTCCCTGGTAAGTAGTGGCTAGTTGGAGGTATTACATATGACATGTCATCATTTTAGTCATGTAGCAGACACACTTATCCAGAGTGACGTACAGTTAGTGCATTCATCTAAAGATAGCTATGTGAGACAACCACATATCACAGTTGTAGTAAGTACATTATTCCTCAATAAAGAAGTTGTCAGCAAAGTCAGGGCTAGTAGGAAAGGACACTTGGAGGTTCAGACGTTTTTAGGAAGATGGGCAGGGACTCTGCTGTCCTGACATTAGAAGGAAGCTCGTTCCACCAGTGTGCAAATTACGTGGGGGGCAGGGGGGGCTCCCGAAAATGCAACAAAAGTCTGACTTTGGGGGTGTGGTAAATATGGAAATAAAAGCTTATTCTAAATTAAACAAACACCCCCACCTCTCTGTCATGGTTTAAACCAGTGATAGTTGGTTTAGGTTCTTTCAATTGCATTCATCTCTCTACTCTGCCTGCCTTCTCTCTCTGTCTGTCTGCTTCTCTCTGTCTGTCTGCTTCTCTATGTGTCTGTCTTGAGCTTCCACAAGCAAACTTGCAACAACTTGAAGCACAATGCACTGTTTGGAGTTGACGAACGTGCCCAGGTAGCCTACTTTCTGAAGTGATTTGTTTGACAATCAGATAAAAACATAATGACTGGATGTATTCATGCCACATTAAAAGGCAATACATGTTTACCATTAAAATACATATATTTACTATTAGGTCCAACATTTTACCGAATGTCACATTTCCACCATTGGGGTGCCAGGACAGAGAAGAGTTTTGACTGGGCTGAATGGGAGCTGACCCCCATAGGGTACTTCTGTTTCTCTACATTGATTTTATGTCAATATGTTTGGTTTGTTTATTTTGTTGCTTTTTAAGTAGCTGTACTGCTTACTGATTAGCTCATACATCTGTGGTTCTTCATACTCTGGCAAACCTATATTCTCCTTGCATCAAATATGCAGGTGTCTTGGTCCATACCTATTGGAGGTTTTCTACAGTCAATATCAGAACCCTGGAAATACGATCTATGTATCATTGTAGTCAGGGTCTACATAATCAATGTTTTAGAATATCATGGGAGCCTACCGTGTATCTATCTGGAGATCTAACACCAACCCACATATTTAACTTGTTAGACTCAACTTCTACTGCATTGGAGATTGTGTGAGTCTAGACAAGACAAGAACATCTAATGATGTATTGACTACATTTTCTATGTATTTTTCCTTCTGAATTAATTAAATAAAGGTTTAAAAAAATACAAATTCCCTTAGTACCCAACCTTTATTATAATGTGTAGGCTTTCCATTTGTGTAGAGAGAAATTAAAGAATCATCCAGAACAGTCTGCTGCTGTTCAATTGTGTTGTGTTGAGACTATAGGCCAGCCAGGCTATAATAACCCACTTTCTCAGCCCAGTGTCAGCAGCAGCAGCACTCTGAAACACTCCACAACTCTCCGCTTCCCTCTAATTAGTCCCAGGGCAGCTCAACAGAGGAGACAGGGGTGTGTGTGTGTGTGGGGGGGATAAGGGGGTAGAGATAGAAGATAGATATGGGGAGAGGAGTGAGGGAGAGAGAAATGGGGAAGGGGAGTGAGAGAGAGAGGGAGAAAGAAAATGCCTTTCTTATGGACAGAGAGAGAGGAGAGGGAATGTAATGCTTTGGTGTGAGAGCTGCTCTACTGTACGTTATCTTTGCCAGTTCAGGACATAGTATTGTATTTGCCCACTTCACTGTCAGTTGTACTCTACCTGTTCTGAACTTTCTCGTCATGTACTACAGGGCACATTGTGGGAGGAAATAGAAAAGACAAGTAGGCAGATATCTATAGTGAGTATGACTCACTTACGCTACAAGATACAGGAGAGAGATAGGTAGCGAGAGATACGGGAGATAGATATAGGGATACAGACATAATAAGAGAGAGACAGACATAAAGAGACAGGGACAGAGAGAGACTGACACAGAGAGAGAGAGAGATACAGGAGAGAGAGAGATAGATATAGATATAGATAAGGACTAGTGTATAAGCAGCAGGTGAAATTGCAAGTGATTCCAGTAATATTATATTAAGACTACAGCGAGGCTGAGTGGCACCTTCTACTACATTAATAACATGTCACATGTATTATCCTGCGGTAGCTGGAATGAGATGTCTTACCCTTTTAATATATTTTGAATAGATTTCTTTCTGCCACACAGTGGCTTGTTGCTTTTGTGTCAGCTGAAATATGTCAGATTCCCCATGATGCCATGGTTGATGTGACTGCTGTATCCCAATGAGGATGACATTATTGATGTTGTATAGAAAATGATATGAAGGACGATCATTATCACCAAAATGTGCTGCTAGTATTTATCATTTTGAGTGAATGGGCTAGTAATTCACCTTGAAATCATGCACTGAAACCACTATTGTAAAAGCACGCCATCTAGTCACCAATTTACCTGGAAGACCTGCACTATAGCGGGATTGACATTTAAAGGCAATGTTCCAGCATTCGTGGAGATCGTCTGCACTACGGATTGAATCTTGGCGTAGAAATCCCTGTAAGGGATCTTAGCGTATAAATCCCTGTAAGGTGGAACAGTGATGTCTTGCAGCTATCTAATAGCTGATAATTGGGCTCAACCCTGAAATAGTACTTGCTTTGTGCATAATGAGGGTCTCTGTAACAGAATGCAACAGTGAATACTGAATAATGTGACATCCTGACGTGAATTACGTGCCTATAGCAGGTAACCTGCTCTTGCTCCATGACACCTCAATCACCTCTCCACACAGCCATTTTCACCTCTATTAGTAGAATGGATTGTCAATTATAAGGAGAGAAATGTAAGAATGGAGAGCTTTATACACTATATATACAAGTATGTGGACACCCCTTCAAATTAGTTGATTCGGCTATTTCAGCCACACCCGTTGCTGACAGGTATATAAAATTGAGCACACAGCCATGCAATCTCCATTGACAAACATTGGCAGTAGAATGGCCTTACTGAAGAGCTCAGTGACTTTCAACTTGGCACCGTCATAGGTTGCCACCTTTCCAACAAGTCAGATCGTCAAATTTCTTCCCTGCTAGAGCTGCCCTGGTCAACTGTAAGTGCAGTTATTGTGAAGTGTAAACATCTAGAACCTACTACTTCACTCAGCCGCGAGTAGTAGGCCACACAAGCTGACAGAACGGGACTGCCAAGTGCTGCAGTGCGTAGCTGTCCTCGGTTGCAACACTCAGTACCGAGTTCCAAACATCCCATGAAAGCAACGACAGTGCAATAACTGTTTGTCGGGAGCTTCATGAAATGGGTTTCCAATGGCCGAGCAGCTGCACACAAGCCTAAGATCACCACGCGCAATGCAAAGCGTTGGCTGTAGTGGTGTAAAGTTCACCACCATTGGACTCTGATGATGCGTCATCATCTGGCAGTCCAACAAACAAATCTGGGTTTGGCGGATGCCAGGAGAACACTATCTCCTCAAATGCGTAGAGCCAACTGTAAAGTTTGGTGGAGGAGGAATTAATGGTCTGGGGCTGTTTTTCATGGTTCGGACTAGGCCCCTGAGTTCCATTGAAGTGAAATCTTAACGCTATAGCATACAATGACATTCTAGACAATTCTGTGTTTCCAACTTTGTGACAACAGTTTGGGGAAGGCACTTTCCTGTTTCAGCATACACAATGACCCTGTACACAAAGCGAGGTACATACAAAAATGGATTGTCGAGAACGGTATGGAAGAACTTGACTGGCCTTCACAGAGCCCTGACCTCAACCCCATCAAACACCTTTGGGATGAATTGGAATGCCGACTCCGAGCCAGTCCTAATTGCCCAACATCAGTGCCCGACCTCACTAATACTCTTGTGGCTGAATGGAAGCAAGTCCCCGCAGCAATGTTCCAATATCTGGTGCAAAGCCTTCCCAGAAGATTGGAGGATGTTCTTGCATCAAATGGAGGACCAACTCCATATTAATGCCCATGATTTTGGAATGAGATGTTCGACAAGCACGTGTCCACATTCTTTAAGTCATGGATTGTATGTCCACAGATTATCCTTCTCCATTCTCTAAAACGTTGATGTTGTATATCTATAATCCACCTGTGGCGTTTGCTCCTCTCCTCCATAGGACCCAGATAGCAGATTGGTATTCAGAGAGGGTTGTAATTCTGGAGAAGAAGCTCAAAGTGAGCTTGACAATTAGCTGGCCATACGCCGGAAGATCATTTGAAGAGTTAGCACCGCTGCCTTTCACAGAACTAATGAAAGAAATTGTGGCGAGCCAAAGAAATTCAAAGGTAAGGGTTGAATGTAATTGTTTTTATAGAAAAACATTCCTTTTTAACAGAACACACAGCTGTAAAGTATTACTGCGATAATTCTAGTAGTGCAGCTACATCAAATCAAACACGATGGATGTATCTGTTGATCAATTGCCATATCATCCTGTTTTAGATGAATAGCTACAATCGGCGACACTCAGTTTCATAATAATATTAGCATCTGTTCATCTATTACCTGTTTTTCAGGTTGCCCCTTTGGAAGCATCTCGTATAGTAATGTATTGACTTCCTGTTATTGTTTCTTTATGTAATCTCCTTGGCCAAAGAGGAAGAGAGAGTAGAGCTGAGAGAACAATAGCTAATGATTGTATGGCAGATAATGTGATATAACCAATTTTTTTTTTTGTGTTCATTACTGGGCATTAGAAAATCCCCATTGTAATTACATGAGGTTCTACAAAAACCAGAGTAGAACTCAGAAAGATATCAAATTCATGTTTTGTACCACGCAAGGAGGTTCCTCGACATTTTAGCGGCCGCACATCTAACACCTGCCAGCATCTTTGATGGAACTAGTCGTTTCTATGCAACACAGTCGCGGGGAGATGTAAATGTAGATGACAGTGCATCACACCGTGTAAGCAAAACAAAGATCTACACACATGCAAGAGGCATATCTCACTCGATACAAAACATGGACTTGATATCTTTCAGAATTGTCTATGTTTTTTGTAGAACCACCTGCAACTGGAAACAGACATTTCAATAGATGCATTTTTCACCAAATCAAGAACGAAGAAAGTATCACCAAGAACAGGCTTGTTGAAAAATCGATGGTGACAGTTTGTATGGGGCTTTCCTGTAATGCTCAGTAATGGACACCAAAAACCTTTGGTTATATCACATTATCTGGTGTACAATCTGTATTTAAGAGAACAATACAGTGATGGATGATGCAGCTGAGGTAATTCTATAAGAAACAACAGGTATCTCTCTCACACCCAGCCAGAGTCAGTAGACTGCCAGGGGAGGATAATCGTGACTTTCTTTCTATGAAATAGGACAAACACAGTGGTGCAAGTTCAACGCAGGGCGAGAGAGAGAGAGACAGAGAGAAAGAGAGAGAGAAAGATGACGATGGCAGGCATGAGGTTGATCTTTTTAAAGGTGTTACAGAATTAACGTAGCAAACGGCTCTAACACGGGCCGACAGATTGAGGTCAGTCACTCCCCATCTGCTATGAATTTACAGGAAGAGAGCGACACAGTCATGCTGCTCCACTGCAGCACCCGCTGCACCAAGGAGAGGGGGATCGGATAGGAGGAAACGACGGTGAGAAGGAAAGCATTAAGAAGTGATGAAGCGGTGGACGAGTGTTGCATGGAAGAGAGGGAAGATGGTGAAAGGGGAAGTAGAAGAAAGGAGAATGAGTTGTAGGGAAGTATAAGAAGAGGGGTCGAAGGTGAAGGAGAGCCGTGAAAGGAAGGAGTAGCAAAAGGGCTAGTATAGAAAAACCCTGAGAGATGCACTATTATTGGTTGGAGCTAGCAGCAATCTGTTCAGCTGCAAGTGTGCCAAATACAACCATTAGTTGGCAAATAAAACCTAGTTCAAATGCCTCTATAAGAAAATGCATACATTTCAATCACAACATGTCAACAACAATGGCTTTCCTGGTGAAATATACTGGCTAAAGGTAACTGTCACTTTTACTGGAGTCTATAAGCAGGAAGATAACTGGTTTATTGCTTGCAATACACCATTATGTTTTTATTATCATTCCATGTTAAAGTTCAGAAAGAGACAACAGCAAGGAAAACGATGCAATTGCAATGCAACTAAAATATGGCTAATGATGTTGATGCTAGAAAGGGAGGTAATTACTACTGCACACTAACCTACTAAATCATACAATGCACCTCAAACCAACCCAACTCTATGAAGTATAGTCCTACCTCCCCTAGATGACATTCCAGATGTGCAAGCAGGCCAAGGTGGGACTACAGAACATGATGCATATGCTGGGACGCTAATTTGCTCCCTCCATAACAAATGACCTCACCATGTCTCTGTGTAGGGAGTTGGGGATTGGTGGGGGACAGGGAAAGGTAAAAGGGGGTACAGGAGCCCCATATATCATACTGCAGCAGGTATGTGCTCTCCCCCCCACAGGAGAACAGCAGCCCCTTGGCCCCCCTGTGGCCCCGAGCTGCCCCCCAGCAAACGACCCCCTGAGCCTGACCTACATTGTGTGTCCTCCCGTCTGCACGCTGCCTATTCATCACCACATGGCACGGGCTCCCACAGGGAGAGATGGGATAGCCGGGAACAGAGGGCAGGGTGTCCTCCAGATCCAGTCCCAGCACAGTCCTCTCCTCTGTGAACAACTTAATTACACTACTGTAGTGACCAGCCAGGCTTGCTTGTGTACCCTGGAATATACTGTATGTGCTTCTAATGGGTTTTAAATTATATCTAAGGTGCACTTAAATAGACTACCCTGCAGAAATCTCACACAATAATCAATGCTGTAACAATCAGCTCGTTGTGTATGACTGTCAGACACAACAGTGAAAACAATAGAATATAGTATTCTGGAAAAGTTACAAAAAGTAAAAGTAATTGAAAAGACAGATCTATTGCTATGTCTTTCCTGTTGTCTTCATTGTAGGAATCAATGGCTCCTCTGCTCACCGATGCCAAACTACTGCTGACATGGTCTCTGTCTAAGTCCCATATGGGCCTGATCTGTCTCGGAGTGAAGGAACAGATGAATAATCCCCTGTTTGGCCCCAGACCCTGGCCTTGATCTGTAATGAATTCCCCAGGGAAGATCTCAATTGCGTACTCCTCGCGTCCTCGCGTCCTCTCTTCTGTACTCGTCTCCTTCTCAAAACCCATTGGAGAAGGTCAGAGGGGAGGGACCTCTGGCTTTCTCATCGAATGGGTTTTAAGAAGGAGACAAAGAGAGAAGAGGCGGGGAGTATACAATTGAGATCTTCCCCTGGTCTGTTTGTTTCTTTCTGTGTTGTGTTGTATCAGGTGTTTGTGAACAAGGGGCTCGAGATGGGGACAGGGACTTGTGTAGGATAGGGGGATGAAGGGAGGTAAGGGGTGGCGGGGCATCCCAGAGGAACCGGCCCAAATGATTGGCTCTGACCTTCCACAGACTGCTCCGTTCAAAGGCACAGACCACACTATTGAACACCCTGCACCTCAGAAGCTGTACAGTATGTCTTCTTTGTGTGTGTGTGTGTTAGTGACTTTATGTGTCTCTACTACCTAACTGAGTGCAAAGGGCATTGTTTTTTGACTGTGGTCCCAATATGTGACATATTCCTACTGGAAATACTATATGAGTATGTCTTCTCTGTTGCTTTGAAACTTTAATGCCATTTTCTTGTTTACCTTCTGTATGTATGATTGAATGTTAAGTGCATGCTTCTGAGGTGTTAACGGAACGAGTGGGTGTGAGCTAAGAACGTTTACGTAGAATAACTAGAACACTAGCTATAACAGGAGTGCTTAATTAGACAGGATAAACCTCTTTAATCCAACATCTTTACATCTGCTGCCTTATCAAAGCCCTATACGTGTCTGACAGATTATACAGCAAATACAGTGCTAAGAGTCAGAGATCCTTACAGTGAATGAAATGTGTTCATTCCTCAAGAAGATACATATCACTTTATTTTAACAGTGTAATGAGTTCTACCTGCATATAGAACACATTTACAACAATGAACAATTATGTAGAGGACTATGTTTACTTCCTTATACAGAGCATCTTCAGGGTGTATTTCTAAAGGTTTGTCTCTTAAAACTAAGAACCCCGGGGTCCTCTCTCACCTTTTCATCCCTTTTACTTTTCCTGTCTATTGTTTATCAGTCAGGCGTGATCAAACTCATTGGCTCCAACAGAACGCCATGCTGCTAACATCAAGCTTTTCCCTGGGAAAGGTCCTGCTCTGCCACTGCGGGGTGCTTCTAAACACTGTAGCACCGCCCCAAGTGCTACCTGTGTCTCCATGGTTACACAGTCCTACTTTATTCGCCTCAACACTCTTATTTCACAAGTTTATGATTCATGAAATGAGAAGATAAGAGGGTTCCAGACACCAGAAAGAATAAGGGGATAGCATTAGCCACATTGTTCACTGTGATGCGCCGTCTCCTTCCTTCCTTCCTTCCTTCCTTCCTTCCTGTCTGTCTGTCTGTCTGTCTGTCTGTCTGTCTGTCTGTCTGTCTGTCTGTCTGTCTGTCTGTCTGTCTGTCTGTCTGTCTGTCTGTCTGTCTGTCTGTCTGTCTGTCTGTCTGTCTGTCGGTCGGTCGGTCGGTCGGTCGGTCGGTCTGTCGGTCTGTGTGACTCTGCAACTGCATCCAAACTATTAATTGATTCATTCAAATAACTGGGAAGTGTTCAAACATCTAACTCATGATCTTAAAAAGAAGACAAGATTAACAGGCATGCTGCTGAACTGCAGTTTATATGGATGGGAAAAATGGTTTGTGGTCTTTATTTAACTTTTCTCACTGTCTCCGGGGGAATTAGAGGAGCACTGCTGGGACTGTTGGCCCTTTGATTTCCACAAATGTCCATGGTGTGTGTTTGATCTTTGGAGCCGTGCCAGGGAGCATTTGACATTCCTCTTCTTTGGTGGTAGCTGCTCCTCCCTTTCAACTTCTTATTCTCACGCAAGGTCAGGTTCAAGGTCTATCTTTCAATTGTTTCATTGTATAAAGATTTAAAAAATATATACTTCCCTCTGACTTTCAAGTCTTCTTTATTGTGAATTATGAATGGGCTTTTCAGTTACTCTTTGCACAGAGTGGTATTCTAATTATCAACGGTCTTGCTTTCATTTGCCAGTTCTTTGACATATCACCCCCAACTCTCCCATCCTTTCTAGAACATAATTAGTTACCTGACAACATTTTGTGTCCACGTGTGCCTACATGTACACTACCGGTCAAAAGTTTAAGAACACATACTCATTCAAGGGTTCAACCAAATTTAGAGTCAGACCGTAGAGTGAAGGAAAACAGCCAACAAGTGATCAGCATATAAGGGAGCTCCTTCAAGACAGTTGGAAAAGCATTCCAGGTGAAGCTGGTTGAGAGAATGCCAAGTGTATGCAAAGCTGTCATCAAGGTAAAGGGTGGCTATTTGAAGAAGCTCAAATATAAAATATATTTGGATTTGTTTAGCACTTTTTTGGTTACTACATGATTCCATGTGTTATTTCATAGTTTTGATGTCTTCACTATTATTGTACAATGTAGAAAATAGTCTAATAAAGAAAAACCCTTGAATGAGTAGTTGTTCTAAAACCTTTGACCGGTAGTCCATGTGTGCCTTCAGAAAGTATTCATACCCCTTGACTTCTTCCACATTTAGTTGAGTTACAGCCCAAATTCCAAATTGATGAAATACATTTTTTCTCTCACCCATTTACACAATACCACGTAATGACACAGTGAAAACATGTTTTTAGAAATGTTTCTAAATGTATTGAAAATTAAATACAAAAATATCTCATTTACATAAGTATTCACACCCCTGAGTCAGTACATGTTAGAATCATCTTTGGCAGCGATTACAGCTGTGAGTCTTTCTTTGTAGGTCTCTAAGACCGTTGCACACCTGGGTTGCACAATATTTGGCCATTATTTTTCTCTGTCAAATTGTTGTTGGTCATTGCTATACAGTCATTTACTGTAAGTCTTGACATTGATTTTCAAGTAGATTTAAGTCACTGTGACTTGGCCACTCAGGAATATTCACTGTCTTCTTGATAAGCAACTCCAGTGTAGATTTAGCCTTGTGTTTTAGGTTGTTTGTCCAGTGTCTGGTGGAAAGCAGACTTAACCAGGTTTTACTCTAGGATTTTGCATATGCTTAGATCCATTCCGTTTATTTTTTATCCCGAAAACTCCTCAGTCCTTTAAGATTACAAGCATTACAAGTATGCTTGAAAATATGGAGAGTGGTACTCAGTATTGTATTGGATTTGCCCCAAACATTACAGTTTGTATTCAGGACAAAAAGTTCATGGCTTTGCCATATTTTTGCAGCATTACTTTAGTGCCTTGTTGCAAACAGGATGCATGTTTTGGGATATTTTTATTCTGTACAGGCTTCCTTCTTTTCACTGTGTTAGGTTAGTATTGTGGAGTAACTACCATGTTGTTGATCTGTATCGGTTCTGAAGTCCCCATTGGCCTCATGGTGAAATCCCTGAGCGATTTCCTTTCTCTCCAGCAACTGAGTTAGGGAAAATGCCTTCATCTTTTATAGTGGCTGCTTGTATTGATACACCATCCAAAGTGTAATTAATAACTTCACCATGCTCAAAGGGATATTCAATGTCGGCTTTTTTATTTGTACCCTTCTACCAATAGGTGCCCTTTTTAGCGAGGCATTGTTAAACCTACCTGGTCTTTGTGAGCGAATCTGTGTTTGAAATTCACTGCTCGGCTGAGGGACCTTACAGATAATTGTATGTGTGGGGTACAGAAAGGAGATAGTCATTAAAAATCATGATAAACACTATTATTGCACACAGAGTGAATCCATGCAACTTATTGTGTGACTTATTACGTTTTACTCAACTTATTTAGGCTTGCCGTAATAAAGGAGTTAAATACTTATTGACTGAAGTCATTTAAGGTTTTCATTTTTAAGTCATTTGTAAAACATACTTCCATTTTGATGTTATGGGGTATTGTGTCTACAGGCCAGTGATTAAAAAAAGTTGCAATTGAATCTATTTTAAATTCAGGATGTAACACAACAAAAAATGAAGTGGTATGAAAACTTTCTGAAGGCACTGTATGTGTGGCCGTGCGTCATGCATACATATGTATGTGTCTGTGTGTGACTAAGGCATCTCCAGCGGGTCAATGTGCTCCTAATCACAGCATGCTCTCCAGCCCTCTTTCTTTTTGGTTATTTGGCCCTTCGTTGCAGCCATCAGAGCTGAGAAATTGCCTGTTATCTAAGGGGTCGATTTTTCATGAGCCCGTAAATTGCTTTGTATTGACACCCTGTCAGTGTGAGGAACTTCATGTTAACCCCAAGATCTGCCCTCAGGTGTGCACACTGGACCCCCTCTTGGGTGTACCTGTGTGTGTGTGTGTGTGTGTGTGTGTGTGTGTGTGTGTGTGTGTGTGTGTGTGTGTGTGTGTGTGTGTGTGTGTGTGTGTGTGTGTGTGTGTGTGTGTAGACTTGCATGCATGAATGTGTGTGTGTCACAGAAGTAGTACCTGTCTGTCAACCCTGCAAGTCAAACTATGGGCAGGATATCCTGTAGGAAGCTCAGATGAACAGTTGTCAGGCTGGCTTCGTCTTACCTGGTGGGTGGCATTTCATTATAGCCAGATGACAAGTCTCTGATTTGAAACGGCCTACAGATGACGTTCTTGCAAATTGTATTTTGATCTGCTTGTAGCCGGTGGGACCTTTGTAGTTCCTGCACTATGTGACAATCTTTCATCTGCTGCCACATTTCTCTGCAAACCATATTGAAAACAAACTTTTAGACAACACTTACTTACCTTTCTTCCCCGTGCTAAATCCTCTTTTACCTAAAAGGAGGAAGAGCTGTAAAGTGTTTGTGACAAAAATTGTGGTACAGCTAAGATAATGCCTTTGATGAAGGCCACTATGAGAGTGGATGATAGCCTGATTATGTTTTTATTTATTTTTATTTTATTTCACCTTTATTTAGCCAGGTAGGCTAGTTGAGAACAAGTTCTCATTTGCAAATGCGACCTGGCCAAGATAAAGCATAGTAATTCGACACATACAACAACAGAGTTACACATGGAATAAACAAAGCATACAGTCAATAATACAGTAGAACAAAATAAAACTAAAAAGTCTATATACAGAGAGTGCAAAAGAAGTAAGGTAATGGAGTTAGACACTCCATTGACTCAGACCATTGACTCAAACAGGTCTCATGAGCCACTCCTTTATAGTAGAAGCCTGGAACCAGTTTCTAAAGACGGTTGACATCTAGTGGAAGCCGTAGGAAGTGCAACTTTATCCATATCCCACTGTATTCGGTAGGCCAAGCTTTGAAAAACTACAAACCTCAGATATCCCACTTCCGGGTTGGATTTTTCTCAGGTTTTCACCTGCCATTTGAGTTCTGTTATACTCACAGACATCATTCAAACAGTTTCCTATCTAATACTAATAATAATATGCATATATTAGCATCTGGGACAGAGTAGGAGGCAGTTCACTCTGGGCACGCTATTCATCCAAAAGTGAAATTGCTGCCCCCTATCCCAAAAAGGTTAACACAGTGTCCAAAGAGGGGCCAGAAGTATACAGAATGGTGTCGTCTACGTAGAGATGGATCAGAGAATCACCAGCAGCAAGAGCGACATCAATGATGTATACAGAGAAGAGAGTCGGCCCGAGAATTGAACCCTGTGGCACCCCCATAGAGACTACCAGAGGTCCGGACAACAGGCCCTCTGATTTGACACACTGAACTGACACACTCTATCTGAGACATAGTTGGTAACCAGGCGAGGGAATCATTTGAGAAACCAAGGCTATCGAGTCTGCCAATAAGAATGTGATGATTGACAGAGTCGAAAGCCTTGGCCAAGTCGATGAATATGGCTGCACAGTAATGTCTCTTATCGATGGCGGTTATGATGTCGTTTAGGACCTTGAGCTTGGCTGAGGTGCACCCATGACCAGCTCTGAAACCAGATTGCATAGCGGAGAAGGTACGGTGGGATTCGAAATGGTCGGTAATCTGTTTGTTAACTTGGCTTTTGAAGACCTTATAAAGACAGGGTAGGATAGATATAAGTCTGTAGCAGTTTGGGTCTAGAGTCCCCCTTTGGGTCTAGAGTCCCCCGCTTTGAAGTGGGGGATGACCGCGGCAGCTTTCCAATCTTTGGGAGTCTCAGACGATACGAAAGAGAGGTTGAACAGGCTAGTAATAGGGGTTGCAACAATTTAGGCAGATCATTTTAGAAAGGGAGGGTCCAGATTGTCTAGCCCGTCTGATTTGTAGGGCGTCCAGATTTTGCAGCTCTTTCAGAATACCAGCTATCTGGATTTGGGTGAAGGAGAAATGGTGGGGGCTTGGCCGGGTTGCTGTGGAGGGTGCTTGGCAGTTGACCGAGGTAGGGGTAGCCAGGTGGAAAGCATGGCCAGCCGTAGAGAAATGCTTAATGAAATTCTCAATTATAGTGGATTTATCAGTGGTAACAGTGTTTCCTAGCCTCAGGGCAGTGGGCAGCTTGGAGGAGGTGCTCTTATTCTCCATGGACTTTACAGTGTCCCAGAACTGTTTTGAGTTTGTACTACAGGATGCAAATTCTGTTTGAAAAAGCTAGCCTTAGCTTTCCTAACTGCCTGTGTATGTTTGTTCCTAACTTCCCTGAAAAGTTGCAGGCCGCAACAGTGATGAGGCAGTGATCGCTGAGATCTTGATTGAAAACAGCAGAGGTGTATTTGGAGGGCGAGTTAGTTAGAATGATATCTATGAGGATGCCCGTGTTTACGGATTTGGAGTTGTACCTGGTAGGTTCATTGATCATTTGTGTGAGATTGAGGGCATCAAGCTTAGATTGTAGGATGGCCGGGGTGTTAAGCATGTCCCAGTTTAGGTCACCTAGTAGCACGAGCTCAGAAGATAGATGGGGGCAATCAATTCACATATGGTGTCGAGGGTACAGCTGGGGGCAGAGGGTGGTCTATAGCATGCGGCTACAGTGAGAGACTTGTTTCTGGAAAGGTGAATTTTCAGAAGTAGAAGTTCGAATTGTTTGGGTACAGACCTGGATAGTAAGACAGAACTTTGCAGGCTATCTTTGCAGTAGATTGCAACACCGCCCCCTTTGGCAGTTCTATCTTGGCGGAAAATGTTATATTTAGGGATGGAGATTTCAGGGTTTTTGGTGGTTTTCCTAAGCCAGGATTCAGACACGGCTAAGACATCCGGGTTGGCAGAGTGTGCTAAAGCAGTGAGTAAAACAAACTTAGGGAGTAGGCTTCTAATGTTAACATGCATGAAACCAAAGCTTTTACGGTTGCAGAAGTCAATAAATGGGAGCACTTGGGGAGTGGGTGTGGAGCTAGGCACTGCAGGACCTGGATTAACCTCTACATCACCAGAGGAACAGAGGAGAAGTAGGATAAGGGTACGACTAAAGGCTATATGAACTGGCGTTAGCAGACCGGGGCAAGCAAGCTAGCAGTTAGCAGACCGGGGCTAGCAAGTTATCAGAAGGGCCTTTGGGGGACGTCGCGATGGAGGCAAGTCTGTTTATGTGTGAAGTCAATAGACCAGTCGTGGATTAGTAGGGTTCCAAGTAGTTCTTGGTAGCTAGCAGGCCGTGGTTAGCAGAATGGGCCTTGCCTGAGGGGTCTGTTGGAATCCTCTGGCAGATTATGTCGGTATTCCAGTCGTAGAGGATCGGCGGGGTTCCGTGCCCCATACCGGCAGTAGAAGGAGTCTGGATATTGTAGCCCAGGAGTGGGTTTTGGTGGTAGCCCAGGAGCCCTAGCCAGGCTAGCTTCAGGCTAATATCCCGGGGAGTAGTCACCCGGGATTGCGGTTAGCTAGTTGCGAAGATCCAGATGAAAATGTTCAGAGTTTGCGGTAGGAATCCGGGGATATGGAGAGAGAAAAAAAAGGTCTGTTATGCTCTGGTTTGAGTCACGTTGTACGAACTGGCGAGAGCTTCCCGAGCTAAACGTTAGCTGATAACCGCTAGCAGTGGTTTCCTGACTGATAGCTGGTAGGTAGTTAGCTGACTAGCTTCAGTTGAGGGATTCTAGATCCGAAGTAAATAGAAATACTTTAGAAAAAACATATCCACGCCACATTGGGTGAGGCTGGCTGCAGGAGAGTATTTAGAGGTTGAGATTAAGGATAATATTTTTAAAAGATATGCAAAGAAAAATATATAAAAAGATATATACAAGGGACACGACAGGACAACGACGTCTGACTGCTACGCTACAGAAATAGCTTTTTGAAGTGGAGTGCACAGTGCTGTTTTCTCTTTGGGGAACACTTAAAACAATAGTGTCCTTAATTAGATGCTAGATTACCTTTGCATTGGCAAGGCTCACCTGCAAATAAATAATTAGCTGTTTTCCTAACATACGTACAAAAACTAAGCAGAATCCACTGCCCCATTGTGATAGCTCAATGTATATTTTTCATAGCTTTGGCCGATAGCTTTCCTAGTCTAAATGCTAAATAGACTACGGTAAGTGAATGTTTTTCACTGTTGACTTACTGAAACTGTATGTTGACAGTGAAACAGCTAAGGCATGACACAGGAACACAGCTAGTCATCTGGCTTATAATGGGCTCCCTCTCTCTCTCTCTCTACTCTCTCTCTCCCACCTCAGGCACTCACTGAGATGGGTACACTGACATGAAGCTAAGGAAAGAGAGAGAGTGATGGGTGAGAGAAAGGAAAATTCAGATGGATGTAGGGAGGAGGAAGATAGAGGGATGGTGTAAGAAAGAAATAGCGAGATGGAGAGAGGAGAGGAGATGGAACCTCACTGGGAATGGTATGGAGCGCTGCAATTCTCAGAGTACACAAACACACAGACACACCAGCTGGCCTTCTCCGAGTGCTCTCCTCTTCCTCCTCCAGTCTCACTGTGTCTGCAACACAGCTTGGGCATTGTGTGTGTGTGTGCCCAGGTGGTGCCACCCTACTCCTTTGGTACCCTGTAGCGGAGGCCATCCTCCCTCCACAGGCACCTCTCAGTGGAGCAGGCAGAATGGGGATCTCTGACATAAGCAATCTGCCTCCCTCCTCTGTGTCCTATCTATCCCCACTCATAGCATACCAAAATGGTTGCAGACTCATTTACCGTGCCAGCTTTCATTTGTCACCTCTGGTATCGCTCAACACCCACGTCGGCTGGCACACTGCATGTTATGCTGCTCCCCCTCAGTGATTCAGTGTGTGTGTGCATGGGCCCTTGTATACAGTGCCATCAGAAAGTATTCATGCCCCTTGTCTTATTCCACATTTTGTTGTGTTACAGCCTGAACTCAAAATAGATTAAATAGCTGTTTTTTTCTCACCCATCTACACACAATACCCCATAATGACAAAGTGAAAACATGTTTTTAGACATTTTAGCAAATGTATTGAAAATCAATACATTTATCTCTTTTACGTATTCACACCCATTAGTCAATTCTTTGTAGAAGCACCTTTGGCAGTGATTACAGCTGTCAGTCTTTCTGGGTAAGTCTCTAAAAGCTTTCCACACATGGATTGTGCAACATTTTCCCTTTATTATTTAAATTATTCCTCAAGCTCTGTTAAATTGTTTGTTGATCATTACTAGACAACCATTTTCAGGTATTGCCATATACTTTCAATTAGATTTAAGACAAAACTGTAACTCGGCCACTCAGGAACATTTACTGTCTTCTTGATAAGCAACTCCAGTGTATATTTGGCCTTGTGTTTTAGGTTATTGCCCTGTTGAAAGGTGAATTCAATTCACATTGTCTGGGAGGTCTAAGTCTAAACCAGGCCTGTGCTTCGCTCCAGTCCATTTCCTTCCATTTCCTTCCTTTTTATCCTGAAAAACTTCCCAGTCCTTGATGATTACAAGCATACCCATAACATGATGCAGCCCCCACTATGCTTGAAATATCGAGAGTGGTACTCAGTAATGTGTTGTATTGGATGTGCCACAAACATAACACTTTGTATTCAGGACAAAAAGTTAATTGCTTTGCCTAATTTTTTACAGTATTACTCTGGTTCCTTGTTGTAAACAGGATGCATGTTTTGGAATATTTTTATTCTGTACAGGCTTCCTTCTTTACACTCTGTCAATTAGGTTAGTATTGTGGAGTAACTACAATGTTGTTGATCCATCCTCAGTTTTCTCTGTTCACAGCTAATAAATCTGTAACGGTTTCAAAGTCCCCATTGGCCTCATGGTGAAATCCCTGAGCGATTTCCTTTCCCTCCGGCAACAGAGTTATTATCTTTGTAGTGACTGGGTGTATTGATACACCGTCCAAAGTGTAATTCATAACTTTGCCATAATCAAAGGGATGTTGAAAGTCTGCTTTTTTATTTGTACCCATCTACCAATAGGTGCCTTTCTTTGCGAGGCATTGGAAAACCTCCCAGGTCTTTGTGGTTGAATCTGTGTTTGAAATTCACTGCTCGACTGATGGACCTTACAGATAATTATGTGTGGAGTACAGAGATAAGGTAGTCATTAAAAAATCATGTTAAACAGTATTATTGAACACAGTGAGTCCATGCAACTTATTATGTGAAAAGCACATTTGACTCCTGAACTTATTTAGGCTTGCCTTAACAAAGTGTTTGAATACTTATTGACTCAAGACATTACAGCTTTTCATTTTTTTGTTAATTAGGAAAAATTTGGAAAAACATAATTCCACTTTGACGTTATGTGGTATTGTGGGTAGGCCAATGGCACAAAATCTCAATTTAATCTATTTTAAATTCAGGCTGTAACACAAGAAAATATGAATACTTTCTGAAGGCACTTGTCTGTGAATAGAATTAGAGTTTTGAATGTCAATTTTGAAACCTCAATTTCTAAATTGACCAGACCATGCTGCTAAACATGTTTTTGTCTTTCACATTCTTCAAGGCTATTCCTGTGAGTGTTTCCGGATGTTAGTTAATCAGATTTATGGTACAACTTTTCACCAGACATTTTTGTCGCCACAGATTGAGTGCTCACCATTAAACAAAATATTTCAGGAAAGGTTTGGCTAGCATTGTAAGAGTTCTTATGTTGAAATTGTATTGGCATGGTTCTGAAATGTATGTGGGAGGCTGGAATAAAGCAGAAATCAAGAGATAGAGGGATGGCCTTGTCCTGGGTACACTTCTATTTGTAAAGGTCAACGTCTTTAGTCTGGAGAAACTTCCCTCCCTCCAGCCAGCTCCTCCGGGGACGAATGAAAAAAATTGAGAAACATCTCCAGAAGAAATACATTAATGTGGTAGCAGCACCGTGTTTATACACTATAGTCCTCAAAGACGCTGCTGCCTTGATTCCTGTGAAGTGTGATGCCTCGCCGCTCTGGCATTGGGTGTTAAACACTGTAGCCGTGTGACGCTGACTGGGGCTGTCATCAGAGTCTCTCCCATTGGGTGGCTGTGGTGATAAGGCAGTAGTTGAGATGAGAGGAAAGAGACAGGCAAATTGGAGATTAAAGAGAGAGTGGAAGTGTGAAGGTGTCACCTGAAACCCTAATGCACTGTTTAGTTTGTCTGACACCACCTGGATGGGACACTTTCCTCCACACACTCCTGGGATGCCCGGAGTTTTCTAAAATGTGTCAAAATGTTGTCCCCAAGCCTTCCGTCAACCAAGTGATGACATTCTGCAACTGAATCCAGCAGGCACTCTCTCAATGGAAAGGCAATGGCACTGTCACTGTAAATACAGCCGCTAAGAACACAACTGTTGTCAGGGTAGCTTTGATGTTGGTATTCATATGTAAATATTTCTAAGAGTTGGAAAAGTTGTTCACTTTAATTGGAGATATAAAAGCACACTACATTGTGCTGTACTGTCCAGACTACCAGCATGTATTCTGCACATCTTTATGAGTGCCCAGTCACTGTCATTACCTGAACCTGATTTTGAAAACCTCACCTTGAATACAGTAATCACCTCATGAAACCTTGAATACAGTAATCACCTTGTGACACCTTGATTACAGTAATAACCTTGTGACACCTTGAATACACTAATCACCTCGTGACACCTTGAATACAGTAATCCCCTTGAATACAGTGATCACCCTGTGACACTTTGAATACAGTGTATTCCTCATGACAGGAGAATTGGTCTATTCTGGCACTAAGTGCTTTGCATCTTCAGCCCTGCAATTTCACGTTTTTGAATGTCTATTAATCTCACGCTAATATAGATTACCATGTGTTCTGGGCTGTATAGTGGCTGCTGGGGAGGAAGTTTGACTTTAACCTCTGTAGAGTTGCAGTCAGAGTTAGCTTGGGGTCACAAAGGGATTCCTCTCCTCAGTCAGTCAGTCTCTCATGTGCAGCCCCAGAGACTGAGGCTCCAGTGGCCCCCAGCTCCAGCACCAGTTTGGCCCCAGGACTCTTATCAGCTCATTAGTGCTCTATTGTGTACTGCCTGGCCTGGGAGTCATCTGCACAGGAATGATTATCCAGCCGGCCTGGAGGCCTACATGTCATCAGAGTGGGACGCGGCGCCAGTCAGGTGCTCAGGACACGGTGGGGCTGGGAGCCAGGCTGGTAGATAGAAGTTAGGGAGACAGGACATGAAGAGAATAATAATGATTCATCACATATGTTAATACTCTACAGGCTCCATACTGTGTCTACAAATTTTCCTTTAGTTTGTTTCATGAATAGTCATTATATCAGGGAGACTGAAAATATGGTGTAAAATTATTATGTTCCGGGTGGATTAAACCAGCTTTTCAAGTGTCCCTTTCTGTTTTTCATGATTTGGATTCTACAGCTATTCAATGGAAACAACCATGGTGCTACTGCTGTTGCTTATGCTTACCAGATGGACAATGGTTAACATTAACTAGAGAGCATGACCAAAACGGATGTTGAGTTTGAGGGTCTCTTCAGTTTTTGTTCATCTCTGTTTGGGCTGGTATGTTTGATTACTGAAACAATTAGCATCAGGGTAATGATGCTCATAACTTTGGAGGAGAACTTACTGTATATTTCATTATGACTGAGATGTAGCTCAGCAGCTAACTCTTTTGGGAATTCGCACTACATGTACCATTTGTAATTTTAAGGTCTATACCGCTGGGAAATTATGGAAGGCAAGGACTTTCATGCCCTCAGTTCAATGATTAAAAATAGATTTTCAATTAGATCAACTAAATGTGCATTTATACAACATAGCAGAGATATATTCCGTATTCTCTAAATAGCTCTGGAGCATACCCTTGCTCAGAAATGCATACCAAATGACCACTTTTTTTTCTTGTAAGGAGGTTTAACATTCTTCAATACTGTCATTCTCTTAGTTATATACATAAAGGGTTGTTAACTCAATCTGGAACAATGAACACTGATCAAAGGGTTGAAAAAAGCTAATTTTAACACAGACAAATGTGCCAGAAGAACAGATGGGCTTTGGAGCGTTGAACATTGGGGGCAAACACTCACAGAAAACTTTGTAGAGGACGGACCTAGAGGTGTTAAACTATATTTGAGAAACGTAAACATGGCCAGAGAAAGATAACGCCGACAGAGATGGTCGCCTCGCTTCAAGTTCTTAGGAAACTATGCAGTAATTTGTTTTTTTATGTATTATTTCTTACATTGTTAGACCCAGAAAATCTGAAGTATTATTACATGCAGCCGGGAAGAACCATTGGATATAAGAGCAACGTCAAATTACCATCATTACGACCAGGAATACGACTTTCCTGAAGCGGATCTTTTATTCGGACCTCCACCCTGGAAATGGGATCTTATCCCAGAGGCCAACCCTAAACAACGTGGTCGCCACAGAGAGGCAGACGGAGCGGCCTCCTGGTCAGACTTAGAAGGCGAGCACATCACCCACCACCCACCACCTACATTAGTCGCCAATGTCCAGTCTCTAGACAACAAGGTGGGTGAAATTAGGCCACGAGTTGCCTTCCAGAGAGACATCAGAGATTGGAACATTCTCTGTTTCATGGAAACATGGCTCACTCGGGATATGTTGTCAGAGTTGGTACAGCCAACGGGTTACTTCATGCGTCACACTGACAGAAACAAACATCTCACTGGTAGGAAGAAGGGCGGGTGTATATGCGTCATGATTAACGACTCGTGGTGTAACAATAACAACATACAGGAACTCAAGTCCTTTTTTTCACCTGACCTATAATTCCTTACAATCAAATGCTGACTGCATTATCTACCTTCGGCCAATCCGACCACGACTCCATCACCTATCGTCCTATAGGCAGAAACTCAAACAGGGTGTACCCGTGACTAGAACCATTCAATGCTGGTCTGACCAATCGGAATCCACGCTTCAAGATTGTTTTGATCACGTGGACTGGAAAATGTTCCAGGAAGCCTCAAACAATAACATTGAATTATACTCTGACTCGGTCAGTCCAATCCCTGTACCTTTTGCAGAATATCAGTCTGTCCCTGATGTTTTTCCTGGAGAGAAGTGGCTTCTTTGCTGCCCTTCTTGACACCAGGCCATCCTCCAAAAGTCTTTGCCTCACTGTGTGTGCAGATGTACTCACACCTGATTTCTGCCATTCCTGAGCAAGCTCTGTACTGGTGGTGCCCCGATCCCGCAGCTGAATCAACTTGAGGATACAGTCCTGGCACTTGCTGGACTTTCTTGGGTGCCCTGAAGCCTTCTTCACAACAATTGAACTGCTCTTCTTGAAGTTCTTGATGATCCGATAAATGGTTGATTTAGGTGCAATCTTACTGGCAGCAATATCCTTGCCTGTGAACCCCTTTTTGTGCAAAGCAATGATGACGGCACGTGTTTCCTCGCAGGTAACCATGGCTGACAGAGGAAGAACAATGATTCCAAGCACCACCCTCCTTTTGAAGATTCTAGTCTGTCATTCGAACTCAATCAGCATGACAGAGTGATCTCCAGCCTTGTCCTCTTTAACACTCACACCTGTGTTAACAGGTGGTCCATTTGTGGCAGGGCTGAAATGCAGTGGAAATGTTTTTGGGGGATTCAGTTCATTTGCATGGCAAAGAGGGACTTTGCAATTAATTGCAATTTATCTGATCACTCTTCATAACATTCTGGAGTATATGCAAATTGCAATCATACAAACTGAGGCAGCAGACTTTGTGAAAATTAATATTTGTGTTCTTAAAACTTTTGGCCAAGACGGTACATATTCTTATTCCATCCCTTTACATTCGCGTGTATAAGGTAGTTGTTGTGAATTTGTGAGATTACTTGTTAGATATTACTGCCCTGTCAGAACTAGAAGCACAAGCATTTCAAATCAAATCAAAATCTAATCAAATTTTATTTGTCACATACACATGGTTAGCAGATGTTAGTGCGAGTGTAGCGAAATGCTTGTGCTTCTAGTTCCGACAATGCAGTAATAACCAAAAAGTAATCTAGCTAACAATTCCAAAACTACTACCTTATAGACACAAGTGTAAGGGGATAAAGAATATGTACATAAAGATATATGAATGAGTGATGGTACAGAGCGGCATAGGCAAGATACAGTAGATGGTATTGAGTGCAGTATAGACATATGAGATGAGTATGTAAACAAAGTGGCATAGTTAAAGTGGCTAGTGATACATGTATTACATAAGGATGCAGTAGATGATATAGAGTACAGTATATACGTATACATATGAGATGAATAATGTAGGGAACATTATATGAGGTAGCATTGTTTAAAGTGGCTAGTGATATATTTTACATCATTTCCCATCAATTCCCATTATTAAAGTGGCTGGAGTTGAGTCAGTGTGTTGGCAGCAGCCACTCAATGTTAGTGGTGGCTGTTTAACAGTCTGATGGCCATGAGATAGAAGCTGTTTTTCAGTCTCTCGGTCCCAGCTTTGATGCACATGTACTGACCTCGCCTTCTGGATGATAGCGGGGTGAACAGGCAGTGGCTCGGGTGGTTGCTGTCCTTGATGATCTTTATGGCCTTCCTGTGACATCGGGTGGTGTAGGTGTCCTGGAGGGCAGGTAGTTTGCCCCCGGTGATGCGTTGTGCAGACCTCACTACCCTCTGGAGAGCCTTACGGTTGTGGGCAGAGCAGTTGCCGTACCAGGCGGTGATACAGCCCAACAGGATGCTCTCGATTGTGCATCTGTAGAAGTTTATGAGTGCTTTTGGTGATAAGCCAAATTTCTTCAGCCTCCTGAGGTTGAAGAGGCGCTGCTGCGCCTTCTTCACGATGCTGTCTGTGTGGGTGGACCAATTCAGTTTGTCTGTGATGTGTACGCCAAGGAACTTAAAACTTACTACCCTCTCCACTACTGTTCCATCGATGTGGATAGGGGGGTGTTCCCTCTGCTGTTTCCTGAAGTCCACAATCATCTCCTTAGTTTTGTTGACGTTGAGTGTGAGGTTATTTTCCTGACACCACACTCCGAGGGCCCTCACCTCCTCCCTGTAGGCCGTCTCATCGTTGTTGGTAATCAAGCCTACCACTGTTGTGTCGTCCGCAAACTTGATGATTGAGGTGGAGGCGTGCGTGGCCACACAGTCATGGGTGAACAGGGAGTACAGGAGAGGGCTCCCTTGTGGGGCGCCAGTGTTGAGGATCAGCGGGGTGGAGATGTTGTTGCCTACCCTCATCACCTGGGGGCGGCCCGTCAGGAAGTCCAGTACCCAGTTGCACAGGGCGGGTTCGAGACCCAGGGTCTCGAGCTTGATGACGAGCTTGGAGGGCACTATGGTGTTAAATGCCGAGCTGTAGTCGATGAACAGCATTCTCACATAGGTATTCCTCTTGTCCAGATGGGTTAGGGCAGTGTGCAGTGTGTTTGAGATTGCATCGTCTGTGGACCTATTTGGGCGGTAAGTAAATTGGAGTGGGTCTAAGGTGTCAGGTAGGGTGGAGGTGATATGGTCCTTGACTAGTCTCTCAAAGCACTTCATGATGACGGAAGTGAGTGCTACGGGGCGGTAGTCGTTTAGCTAAGTTACCTTAGCTTTCTTGGGAACAGGAACAATGGTGGCCCTCTTGAAGCATGTGGGAACAACAGACTGGGATAGGGCTTGATTGAATATGTCCGTAAACACACCAGCCAGCTGGTCTGCGCATGCTCTGAAGGCGCGGCTGGGGATGCCGTCTGGGCCTGCAGCCTTGCGAGGGTTGACACGTTTAAATGTTTTCCTCACGTCGGCTGCAGTGAAGGAGAGTCCGCATGTTTTAGTTGCGGGCAGTGTCAGTGGCACTGTATTGTCCTCAAAGCGGGCAAGAAAGTTATTTCGTCTGCCTGGGAGCAAGACATCCTGGTCCGTGACGGTGCTGGTTCTCTTTTTGTAATCCGTGATTGACTGTAGACCCTGCCACATACCTCTTGTGTCTGAGCCGTTGAATTGAGATTCTACTTTGTCTCTATACTGACGCTTAGCTTGTTTGATTGCCTTGCAGAGGGAATAGTTACACTGTTTGTATTCGGTCATGTTTCCAGTCACCTTGCCCTGATTATTGTCCTCCTCCCAGAGCGCTAAGAACCTTGGCGTGATCCTGGACAACACCGTGTCGTTCTCAACTAACATCAAGGCGGTGGCCCGTTCCTGTAGGTTCATGCTCTACAACATCCGCAGAGTACGACCCTGCCTCACACAGGAAGCGGCGCAGGTCCTAATCCAGGCACTTGTCATCTCCCGCCTGGATTACTGCAACTCGCTGTTGGCTGGGCTCCCTGCCTGTGCCATTAAACCCCTACAACTCATCCAGAACGCCGCAGCCCGTCTGGTGTTCAACCTTCCCAAGTTCTCTCACGTCACCCCGCTCCTCCGCTCTCTCCACTGGCTTCCAGTTGAAGCTCGCATCCGCTACAAGACCATGGTGCTTGCCTACGGAGCTGTGAGGGGAACGGCACCTCAGTACCTCCAGGCTCTGATCAGGCCCTACACCCAAACAAGGGCACTGCGTTCATCCACCTCTGGCCTGCTCGCCTCCCTACCACTGAGGAAGTACAGTTCCCGCTCAGCCCAGTCAAAACTGTTCGCTGCTCTGGCCCCCAATGGTGGAACAAACTCCCTCACGACGCCAGGACAGCGGAGTCAATCACCACCTTCCGGAGACACCTGAAACCCCACCTCTTTAAGGAATACCTAGGATAGGATAAGTAATCCTTCTCACCCCCCTAAAAGATTTAGATGCACTATTGTAAAGTGGCTGTTCCACTGGATGTCATAAGGTGAATGCACCAATTTGTAAGTCGCTCTGGATAAGAGCGTCTGCTAAATGACTTAAATGTAAATGTAAATGTTAAAAGCAGTGGTTCGCGCTTTCAGTTTCACGCGAATGCTGCCATCAATCCACGGTTTCTGGTTTGGGAATGCTTTCGTCAATGTTGTCGTCTGACGCAATACGGAACATATCCCAGTCCACGTGATGGAAGCAGTCTTGGAGTGTGGAATCAGATTGGTCGGACCAGCGTTAAACAGACCTCAGCGCAGGAGATTCTTGTTTTAGTTTCTGTCTATAGGCAGGGATCAACAAAATGGAGTCGTGGTCAGCTTTTCTGAAAGGAGGGCGGGGCAGGGCCTTATATGAGTCGTGGAAGTTGGAATAGCAATGATCCAAGGTTTTTCCCGCCCTGGTTGCGCAATCGATATGCTGATAAAATTTAGGGAGTCTTGTTTTCAGATTAGCCTTGTTAAAATCCCCAGCTACAATGAATGCAGCCTCCGGATATATGGATTCCAGTTTGCAAAGAGTCAAATAAAGTTTGTTCAGAGCCATCGATGTGTCTGCTTGGGGAGGAATATTTACGGCTGTGATTATAATCGAAGAGAATTCCCTTGGTAGATAATGCGGTCAACATTTGATTGTGAGGAATTCTAAATCAGGTGAACAGAAGGACTTGAGTTCCTGTATGTTGTTCTGGCCACACCACGTCACGTTAACCATAAAGCATACGCCCCCGCCCCTCTTCTTACCAGAAAGATGTTTGTTTCTGTCAGCGCGATGCGTGGAGAAACCAGCTGGCTGCACCGTCTCCGATAGCGTCTCTCCAGTGAGCCATGTTTCCGTGAAGCAAAGAACGTTACAGTCTCTGATGTCCCTCTGGAATGCTACCCTTGCTCGGATTTCATCAACCTTGTTGTCAAGAGACTGGACATTGGCGAGGAGAATGCTAGGGAGTGGTGAACGAGGTGCCCGTCTCCGGAGTCTGACCAGAAGACCGCTTCATTTTCCCCTTTTTCGAAGTTGTTTTTTGGGGTCGCCGGCTGGGATCCATTCCGTTGTCCTGGGTGAAAGGCAGAACACAGGGTCCGCTTCGCGAAAGTCATATTCTTGGTCGTACTGATGGTGAGTTGACACTGCTCTTATGTTCAGTAGTTCTTCTCGACTGTATGTAATGAAACCTAAGATGACCTGGGGTACCAATGTAAGAAATAACACGTAAAACAACAAAAAACTGCATAGTTTCCTAGGAACGCGAAGCGAGGCGGCCATCTCTGTCGGCGATACACTCGCATTAACATTTGCTAATCATGTGTAATGGACAAATACAATTTGATTTAATTTGATTTAGAAAAACATGTTAAGGAGATATTGTTTTGAAACAAAGATTGTTGATAGTTAAAAGGATTTGCCTGAGCTAACCTGCAGTTCTGAGGATTACTCCTGAATCTGAGTGATATAAAATTATCATTATTCACATATTATTATAGCTGGACGTGAGGAAAACATGAAAAAAGCCCACTGTAAGGTCGGAGTATTTATTTCTTTTGCCACAGGGGAGAGAGAGAAATTTGAAGTTTTATATCTAATCTCAAGCTATTTTACAGATTTTGCCATGATTCTAAGAGAAGATATGGCTGTTTTAGAGCAATTGTTCTGCTATTCTACACATTTTGTCATTGTCTCTCGCCTAGGCAGAGAGCTCCTGTACATTTTGTAAATATTCAATGTTTTTTATTTGTTTTTGTTTGAATCTTTCAATTTTATTTTTGGTTTTGAATAGCTAAATGAGTATATTCATTCTGGGTTCCATCTATTTGTTTCCTGCCCGTGAATTTTATGGCAAATCACTCTTTCAACATAGCTAGATAACAATGCTAACTCGATAACGTTATGTGGGGCGATGACTAACCAGTTAGTCATTAGCTTGATATATATATATTTTTTTTGTTAACAACTCATTATCAACAATGTTTTCTGAAGTGACACAGATATGATCAGTTTTTTCTGATTAATTATTTGGTGGGGTTGATTAGCGATACTCAGTTGAATCTAGCTGATTAATAGCAAATGTACAGACTACTCTGCTTGATTTAATCTAAGAATATATATGTATTAATTTGTATTTGGTGTGATGGCTTGTTGCTGATTTATTTTCTCTTATGAACCATGGTCTTGTCCACCAACATAGAAACGCATAGGAGAATGCATTTCCATGAATAACACACCTCGTTTGAATCTGAATTCGTGTTCCGTATGTCGTCAGTGTCTATATGAAAATGCCCTTTTTACATTGTTCACAACCAGGAGAATTGCAATATCCACTTTGTTGTGAATGTAAATATGAATGTTTAATTTATTTGAATATGTAACAACTCTATACTATTTAGGTATGCATTGTTCATCTATATTACATGCTTATGAATATGAGAAGGCATTTTCTGTGCTGTTGCAGTTTGAACCATCCACAGTGATCAAAGAGGAAGAGAGGGTGAACTTGATGAGATAAATATCTCATGCTGCCCATTAGAAAAACTCACACTGATATGATTTCAATATGAGAGCAATGAATGAACCATACTACATTACTGTCTCCTATGAATTGCATACATAAAGCATGCATTTATTTATGTGACACAGTATGTGCCTTCGCATGTCTTTATCAATCGGTTTTGTCTTTTTTTGTCTAGACCTAAAGAATGTTTTTGCAACTATACTTCACCCGTTTGAAA
Organism: Oncorhynchus keta; assembly: GCF_023373465.1. Classification (NCBI taxonomy): domain Eukaryota; kingdom Metazoa; phylum Chordata; class Actinopteri; order Salmoniformes; family Salmonidae; genus Oncorhynchus; species Oncorhynchus keta. The sequence goes on from NC_068448.1 coordinate 26,411,441, forward strand.
CTATACTGCACTGCACAATAAGATCCCAGATGCGTTAAAAGATATTCTAACGCCTCATGTCCACCAGATGCATCAAACTCATTCATTTTCAATGGAGCAGTGCGCAAACCTACGCTCCGTTTGTACCGCATGCATTCAATATTTTCAACTTGTGCGATTGCTTTACCTTGCGGTGGTACAAACGGAAGTACACACACAGACTCCAACTAACTAGGAAGTACACACACAGACTCCAACTAACTAGGAAGTACACACACAGACTCCAACTAACTAGGAAGTACACACACAGACTCCAACTAACGAGGAAGTACACACACAGACTCCAACTAACTAGGAAGTACACACACAGACTCCAACTAACTAGGAAGTACACACACAGACTCCAACTAACTAGGAAGTACACACACAGACTCCAACTAACTAGGAAGTACACACACAGACTCCAACTAACTAGGAAGTACACACACAGACTCCAACTAACTAGGAAGTACACACACAGACTCCAACTAACGAGGAAGTACACACACAGACTCCAACTAACTAGGAAGTACACACACAGACTCCAACTAACTAGGAAGTACACACACAGACTCCAACTAACTAGGAAGTGCACACACAGACTTCAACTAACTAGGAAGTACACACACAGACTCCAACTAACTGGGAAGTACACACACAGACTCCAACTAACTAGGAAGTACACACACAGACTCCAACTAACTAGGAAGTACACACACAGACTCCAACTAACTAGGAAGTACACACACAGACTCCAACTAACTAGCTTTTAGCGAGTTGAAAAGTGAAGCACATGCGTGTCAAGTATGGGATAAACAAAAGACATATGCACCTGGTGGACATCGGGGATAATGCTGTTTGTTTGTGTATGTAGGGAAGACAACTGACTGCTTGTATTGCACATTTGTGCAATATCAGAGCTTGCAATATTGGGTTACATGAGCTTATGTGCCAGCCATTATTCTGCAAGTTTTGAGTTTAGGGTGTGTGTCACAATACAGTATCTATAAATGTAACCACTTTTTACACAACAATATATTTTATAGATGGGAGACGTTCGAGATTTTCGGTTTGTTTCTACCTCGAGTAGGGCTATCTAAAATAAAATGGGGGCCTTGCCACTAGCCTATTAGGAGGTGGTACAGTGTTAAAGCTGGGTTCCTGATAAAAGACAGTTGTTGTTCTGGCAGTGGCCCAGCTCTGCCTCTGCCTCTGATTCTACCTCTGCCTCTACCTCTGCCTCTACCTCTGCCTCTGCCAACGCCAGACCAACCGTTGGCACTGTAGTGTAGCCCACAGAAATACAACATGTGTGGGTGGAGCAGCAGGTGCCCATGGCAACATGAAACACTTGTAAGGGCACATGCAGCAGCAAAAGTAAATACTGCAAGCAGTAGCAACCCTCTGTGTCGGTCAATATCGTATCAGAACTCATATGGTTTATATCATATAGCACTGCTCACCAATGGACATCACCAAGATACTCACAAAGTATGATCAAATAGCTAATGTATTGCTGCACCGAACATGAAAGATAAAAATTCAATCGGGATGCTCTTTGATGTGATGGCTAACCTAATGCTAGCTTTTGGACAGCAGTGGTGCATAAGTATATAGGATGAGTAAAAGCCTCGCAGGCCTGGGCTGTGTTGTGTGGTTTGGTGTGAGCATGGACAGAGGGACAGCAGGACAGGGCAGGTGGGGTGCTAGACAGGCAGTCTGAGGCAGTCTGAGGCCCTCCGCTGAATCACAGGATGCTATCTCTCAATCCCTCAGGGGAAATGGTGGTGCTGCTCTCTCTGTTCATCTCCACTATCACATCGCCGCAAATCATGGTTCCTGGTCTGGGGACACTGCCATCTGCCAAACAGCCAGGCAGAAGCACTGTGCAGGATAAGTCCTGGTTTACTAATGATGCAAGTATAAAGCCTTCGCCAGGGAAAGGTTCAATATTGCCTTCTGTGCTACTGAGGGCATGATATACTGTATATCTAAACACTTTTCAAAACATGGCTTTATTCTGCTTTCCCAAAGACTGTGAAATTGCTATAAAATGAGACCGGGTGACATGTCAGGTAGGTTAGGAGTAGATAAGATGAAAACATTGAGCTGGGGAAAGCTGAGTTGGCTTTTTACAAGAGCTCTTTCAGTAAACATAAATGGATCAACAAAGACACTAAGTCATGATTCTAGTAAAACCGTGCCCAGTTTATAAAAGGAACATGCAGTGTGTGTGTGTGTGTGTGTGTGTGTGTGTGTGTGTGTGTGTGTGTGTGTGTGTGTGTGTGTGTGTGTGTGTGTGTGTGTGTGTGTGTGTGTGTGTGTGTGTGTGTGTGTGTGTGTGTGTGTGTGTGTGTGTGTGTGTGTGTGTGTGTGTTTGTGTGTGTGTGTTCATGCTTGCGTGTGCATGTGTGTGTGGGTGTGTTTGCGCGCATCACAGTGTTTATCTGGTCTATGATAAGAAGTCTTTGAAGTTGAGTGTTAAAAGGGGCAGGGCTGCGGGCTAGTCTGTCTATCAGCAGTGTGATGGCATCCACAGGGAAGGAGCTTTTCTCCAGCGCTCAGACAGATGTTCTGCCTGTCCAGAAGGTAGTAACTGAATACCATATCAAAAGATACGGATGGGACTGAGGCAAGTGTGGAAGACAGGAAGCAAGAAAAGAAAAGCTATTAGCTATTATGAACACAGAACTTATAGCGTGTTCCAACCCTCTGTATAGTGTCTGTATAGTTTGATTCTGTGTTTCTGTGGATGGCACACTTCTTGAACGAACCGTGGAAGCTGTAAATGCAACCATGTGCTTGTCTTCTTTCCATCCCAAGGGTGTGTTGCCAGGGAAACAGCCCCAGGTAAAGCAGACTCTCTTAGTCAGTTTTTTCCATCCATTCGTGACTCCCCTCATGCCTCCATTATTTTCACAGCTTCCTCTTCAATGAAATCGAGTGTCAACCATAGAGATCCTATTAAATACTAATTATTCTAATTCCTAATTCTATGGTGTCAACAAGCTCATGGTAAACGTGAAAAGGATGCTTGCATGCAGATATGCACCAGACCTATTTGGCTGTGAGTGATAGCAGCATGCAGTGTATCATAAATGTGCTCCAGCATATTTTGGCTCATGAGTGGCGCAGTGGTCTAAGGCACTGCATCTCAGTGCTAGAGGCGTCACTATAGACTGGATAGATTCCAGGCCGTGATTGGGAGTCCCTTAGGGCAGTGCACAATTGGCTCAGCGTCATCCTTGTTAGGGTTTGGCCGGGATAGGCCGTCATTGTAAATGAGAACTTCTTCTTAGCTGACTTGCCTAGTTAAATAAAGGCGGCATGTTTTTATTCCTGTGTCCACACAATTTCATGTCTTTGTGTTGATGCATGGTTACTGTGTTACTGTGCATTGTGTATTCTGAAAAGAACCCTGTATGTTCCCCCGCCCATCTTGATTACAGTATCATGTGTTCTCTGTCATTACCACCCTTACAGTGTGAGTATGTGTAGACGTGTCTATTTGTTGGTTGTGCGTGCGTGTGGGTTTGTATGCCTGTTTTAGTGTATTTTCAAAAGCTCACATGCTGCTGTGATAATCAATTTGTATTGTATTCATTTCAATAACAAATCCTACCATTCCAAACAGAAGATAAGTGGGCAAATAGATGAAGAAAATAAAACAATCAGTGGGGAGGAGAGGAAACAAAAACTCTCTTTCATTCCAGTTATTCACAGGAGTCTCAACGGGACCATTATATATTTTTCTTAATAAAAAATGAATTTGTATTTAACCAGGCAAATAAATTAAGAACACATTCTTATTTACGATGACAGCCTAGTAAGAGGCAAAAGGCCTCCTGTGGGGACGGGGCCTGGGATTAAAACAAAAAATGTAGTACAAAACACACATCACAACACAACATGGCAGCAGCACAACATGACAAGAACACAACATGATAACAACACAACATGGCAGCAGCACAACATGGTAGCAACACAAACATGATAACAACACAACATGGCAGCAGCACAACATGGTAGCAACACAAACATGGCACAAACATTGTTAGGCACAGCACAAAGGACAAAGTGGTAGAGACAACAATACATCCTGCAAAGCAGCCAGACACGTCAGTAAGTGTCCATGATTGAGTCTTTGAATGTAGAGATGGAGATAAAACGGTCCAGTTTGAGTGTTTTTTTGCAGCTCCCTCCAGTCGCTAGCTGCAGCGAACTGAAAAGAGGAGCGACCCAGGGATGTGTGTGCTTTGGGTACCTTTAACAGAATATGACTGGCTGAATGGGTGCTGCATGCGGAGGATGAAGATGGCAGTAGGTATCTCAGATAGAGGGGAGGGACGCATTAGAGGGTTTTATAAATAGGCATCAACCAGTAGGTCCTGCGGAAGGTATACAGAACAAAGATGGCCAGTTTACAGAGGAATACAGAGAGCAGCGATGTGTCCTATAAGGAGCATTGGGGCCAAAGAATAGTAAAGAGCATTTAGCCCCTGGAGAGCACCTTTACCTGCCGATCTATGAATTACATCTCTGTAATCTAGCATGGTTCCTACCATTCCTAGACTATGGTGACATCATCTATATCAATGTTTCCCAGCTCCAGTCTTGGACAAAAAACATCTGATTTGAGCTAAAAAAAAACTATTATGACCCGTCTATGAAAAGCCGAAACTCTTACAAACATGGACATGTAATGTTCTGCTCTATGATGCTCCACACAAGAATAGTTAGAAGGTAGGGAGTTCTACGTAAAAGATCATAGGAAATCCCAGCACAAAGTGTCTATAATAGTGTAATAAGCTCACATAGTTGCTGTCCCAAACTTTAAACTCCCCACAGTTGTCACTGACTAGTTAGATATTTTCCACTGAGCAATCCATTTCTGTACACTGCATTCTTACAAATGAATTTTTATCAGGTGTTTGCTTGGCGGACCTATGGCTGTTGCAGTGACTGTATTACCTCCACACCAGCAGTCATGAGTCATGACCGCAGTAAAACCAAAATAATACTAATTTAAGATATTTTTGTTACATAATTGGTTTAGCCGCTAATCCAAATTTAAACTAATTCTAGTAATCGCCTTTGGTAGTATTATGCATACTGAATGGACCTTATGCTACTCCCCGAAATGTCTATCCACGAGTCTGGGAGAGAACGTATAGCCCTAGGCAATTCGGTTGGTTCATTGCTTGTGCAGGGTGGCTTACACTTAGCCTACAATTAGTGAATTTAATAAAGAGTTTGAATAGCCTAGTAATAGTCATGTTTTATAATGAATTTAATACTGTAGCTATACGGAATATCTCACCACCTTGCGTTTCCAGCTCCTCCCTCTTCTTTATTCCCTCCTGGAGCGCACAAACGGGCTGTCAACAGTTTAGTGAAATATGTTTTGTTGAGAAAACATATTTACGATCGATGTTCCCAAACAGATTTCACTTGTTTTCCTAAATTAAGTATTGGGTAGCTGCAGGAACAGGGTGGAGAGCCCATGGCATACAGAGTTGGGCAGAATATCACCTGTCGCGCAGCGAGAACTTGCTCCTTAAACAGTGGTTGACGCATGGAGTAAAATAAATGTTCTTATATTTATATAGCTGCTCATATTAAGCACATATTCCTCTATAAAACCGAAGTAGCCTACCTTGCATCATTGAAAAACCCACGGCCTCCATTCGCTATTCCAGTGCATACAGATGACATCTATTTTTTCCCCTGCCCCTATTCCCCTGACGCAAGGAACTGAGCGCAAGCATTTTTTGCAACTTTCTCAAATAATCAATAGTCTACAGTCGCATCATACAGTCCATCATATATGTTATGATTTCTAAGACATTCTAAGGTTTGTGTCATTCAAAACTAAAGTTGCCTAAAATAAATAATGGATTTATTGTGATGGTGTATATTACATTTATTTATTAGACTTCTTTAAAATGCAAAATGCGCACATCAGCTTGTATGTATAACGAGAGGACCCCAGCGAAAATCTGCGTAAATGCAACAGTTTTGTGTTCTGTTCTACTTGTACAGTAGCCCCCATTGTGCTGAAAAGGAAATTGCAAAACATTTCATTGTGATGCTAAATATAAGGGTTGCACATTCAGATAAACGAAGGTAGTGAAAGAAAGCGCAGATTTAAAGCCGTTAGATGCAGTTGACCAGTGCCCACATGGTTTTCTTAAGGTTGACAGGTTCAGTACACATCACTGCAGTCTTTACCAGGAAGTAGGCTGGCCCTCATTGAAGTCACATAGGTCCATTCATTGCTCTCTTTTTATTTATAAAGCTCTCTTACAAAAACTCCTGCCACATCTATCCACTAATAACCTTAGACGTACCATACCCGATCTCAGGGATGGCTAAATCTGGATATCTCTTCGGTCTCCTCAGAGTTAGGTAAAGCAGCTTTGAGTTTTTTTTGTTCCCAATAACTGGATGTTCTGGTGCCTCTCAGGCAGTTCAACATGTTGATTGGCAGCTGATTGGAAACCTCTTTGCTGAGGTATGTGATTTTTTTCTTGAGTGTGTTTGCACTTTTTTACATTTTGTATTATGTCGTATTTTGTAAATTATGTGTATGCAGGTTTCCCTTATGAAATAGGTATTGGTCTCAATGGGTCGCCCAGTTAAAAGAAAATAAAGGTAACATTTCATTATACAAAAATAAATCTCAAACTTTTTTGGGACATACTTTCGACTATTACCAGTCATTCCAAGAGTATTAAATGTGTGCTCCTGAAGTACTTGTAATAATTTTCTAAACACAATTGTATGATTTATGATTTCAGCTAGCTGCATCTGGATGACCCTGGAGATTCTTTACATGGGAGACAAAGTCACATTGCCGTTGGCCAGATTGAACAGCTAAAAAAGGGTTAGTGGAGTGTGGAGAGAGAGAGAGTGAGGGGAACAGAGAGTGTATAACATTTGAGCCTAGTAAAATAGCAGCAGCACTCTCTGGCCTGTCATATTCTCTGTTTTACTCAAATGGTTTAGAATGTCTCATTGTGGGATTTTGTGTACCTTGTTTATCCACATGTGTCTGATGATATGTACTAAACTGTGGGCTTTCTGAAAATTCAAAAGATTCAGAGATGTTGCCAAAAAGTCTGCATTACTCACAGTAGCCTAGTTGTATTGGCAATTATTAAAACATGTCACGGGTGGCAACTTGTTATGAAGTTTTATTGTGAACAGCACATCCTAGGCAATGAACACAATGCAGCCGATTGCAGAAAATTATTGCAGACAAGTATTCAAATACTTTTCTCCACATTTTTTCACCTTCAAAATGTCACTCTGTATTTGCATCATACAATCTTTGTGTGCTTATGTGTCCATGCATCTTTGTAATTGCATCAGTGGCTCGTGTGCAGACAATGATTGTGGTTTACATGCATCTTTGTGATTATATCAGTGGCTCGAGTGCAGACCGTGATTGTGGTTTACATGCATCTTTGTGATTGCATCAGTGGCTCGTGTGCAGACAGTGGTTGTGGTCTGAGTGTGTCACACCTCTGTGAGCACAGTCATGCTCTACGTCCACTCTAAACCCCCCAGTCCTCCTGAGAGAGGATGTCTGTCTGCCAGCACTGACTACTCAGCTGGAAGAGCCAGGACTGCCCAGGTGTGAAGGACAGCCAGTGGAGACATGCAGGAACTACTTGTGTGCGTGTGTGCATGGATGCATGTTTTCTGCTTGCATTGCATGCGTGTGTGTATGCCATGTGTGTGTGTGTGTGTGTGTGTGTGTGTGTGTGTGTGTGTGTGTGTGTGTGTGTGTGTGTGTGTGTGTGTGTGTGTGTGTGTGTGTGTGTGTGTGTGTGTGTGTGTGTGTGTGTGTGTGTGTGCTTGTGCTTGTGTGTGTGTGCGTGCCTGTTTTTCTCTCCCTCACCACTCTGTTTCTCTCCCCATCCTCATAGCATCTGGCTGGGTGATAGGAAAATAGGGAAATATGAGGGTAGTGCTGGAGAGATGACTTCAAAAGACGCAGGATGAAAAGAAAAGTTGTCTGAATGATTAATGGTCTAAAAAAGTGGACAGAGAATCACCATTGAAGATGAACTTGTCTAAATTAATTGTTAGAGGTTGATATCTTCACTAGAGGATAATGCTGTGATGTGCACTATTTGCTTTCATGCTCGTACCCAACCTTGTATCAATGCTCAACTGTACACTGCTATATCATATGGCACTACTACATGCACAACATAACATGGGATGGGAAAAGGCACTTATCCATGTGTTTAGGAAGCGAGACAAGCTGCTCAGAAAAAGCTTATTTCAGTCACTTAAAGTTTCCAGGAAATCTATCTGTTTTCCACTACTATGCTACAGTAAATCTGTTTTCCACTACTATGCTACAGTAAATCTGTTTTCCACTACTATGCTACAGTAAATCAATCTGTTTTCCACTACGATGCTACAGTAAATCTATCTGTTTTCCACTACTATGCTACAGTAAATCTGTTTTCCACCACTATGCTACAGTAAATGTATCTGTTTTCCACTACGATGCTACAGTAAATCTATCTGTTTTCCACTACTATGCTACAGTAAATCTGTTTTCCACCACTATGCTACAGTAAATGTATCTGTTTTCCACTACGATGCTACAGTAAATGTATCTGTTTTCGACTACGATGCTACAGTAAATCTGTTTTCCACCACTATGCTACAGTAAATGTATCTGTTTTCCACTACGATGCTACAGTAAATCTATCTGTTTTCCACTACTATGCTACAGTAAATCTGTTTTCCACCACTATGCTACAGTAAATGTATCTGTTTTCCACTACGATGCTACAGTAAATGTATCTGTTTTCCCCTACTATGCTACAGTAAATCTGTTTTCCACTACGATGCTACAGTAAATCAATCTGTTTTCCACTACTATGCTACAGTAAATCAATCTGTTTTCCACTACGATGCTACAGTAAATCAATCTGTTTTCCACTACGATGCTACAGTAAATCTGTTTTCCACTACTATGCTACAGTAGATCAATCTGTTTTCCACCACTATGCTACAGTAAATCTGTTTTCCACTACAATGCTACAGTAAATCTGTTTTCCACTACGATGCTACAGTAAATCTGTTTTCCACTACTATGCTGCAGTAAATCAATCTGTTTTCCACTACGATGCTACAGTAAATCTATCTGTTTTCCACTACTATGCTACAGTAAATCAATCTGTTTTCCACTACGATGCTACAGTAAATCTGTTTTCCACTACGATGCTACAGTAAATCTGTTTTCCACTACTATGCTACAGTAAATCAATCTGTTTTCCACTACTATGCAACAGTAAATGTATCTGTTTTCCACTACGATGCTACAGTAAATGTATCTGTTTTCCACTACTATGTTACAGTAAATCTATCTGTTTTCCACTACGATGCTACAGTAAATCTGTTTTCCACTACAATGTTACAGTAAATCTATCTGTTTTCCACTACTATGCTGCAGTAAATCTATCTGTTTTCCACTACTATGCTACAGTAAATCTGTTTTCCACTACTATGCTACAGTAAATCTGTTTTCCACTACTATGCTACAGTAAATCAATCTGTTTTCCACTACGATGCTACAGTAAATCTATCTGTTTTCCACTACTATGCTACAGTAAATCTGTTTTCCACCACTATGCTACAGTAAATGTATCTGTTTTCCACTACGATGCTACAGTAAATCTATCTGTTTTCCACTACTATGCTACAGTAAATCTGTTTTCCACCACTATGCTACAGTAAATGTATCTGTTTTCCACTACGATGCTACAGTAAATGTATCTGTTTTCGACTACGATGCTACAGTAAATCTGTTTTCCACCACTATGCTACAGTAAATGTATCTGTTTTCCACTACGATGCTACAGTAAATCTATCTGTTTTCCACTACTATGCTACAGTAAATCTGTTTTCCACCACTACTATGCTACAGTAAATGTATCTGTTTTCCACTACGATGCTACAGTAAATGTATCTGTTTTCCCCTACTATGCTACAGTAAATCTGTTTTCCACTACGATGCTACAGTAAATCAATCTGTTTTCCACTACTATGCTACAGTAAATCAATCTGTTTTCCACTACGATGCTACAGTAAATCAATCTGTTTTCCACTACGATGCTACAGTAAATCTGTTTTCCACTACTATGCTACAGTAGATCAATCTGTTTTCCACCACTATGCTACAGTAAATCTGTTTTCCACTACAATGCTACAGTAAATCTGTTTTCCATGCTAGTAAAAATCTGATGCTACAGTAAATCTGTTTTCCACTACTATGCTGCAGTAAATCAATCTGTTTTCCACTACGATGCTACAGTAAATCTATCTGTTTTCCACTACTATGCTACAGTAAATCTGTTTTCCACCACTATGCTACAGTAAATGTATCTGTTTTCCACTACGATGCTACAGTAAATGTATCTGTTTTCCCCTACTATGCTACAGTAAATCTGTTTTCCACTACGATGCTACAGTAAATCAATCTGTTTTCCACTACTATGCTACAGTAAATCAATCTGTTTTCCACTACGATGCTACAGTAAATCAATCTGTTTTCCACTACGATGCTACAGTAAATCTGTTTTCCACTACTATGCTACAGTAGATCAATCTGTTTTCCACCACTATGCTACAGTAAATCTGTTTTCCACTACAATGCTACAGTAAATCTGTTTTCCACTACGATGCTACAGTAAATCTGTTTTCCACTACTATGCTGCAGTAAATCAATCTGTTTTCCACTACGATGCTACAGTAAATCTATCTGTTTTCCACTACTATGCTACAGTAAATCAATCTGTTTTCCACTACGATGCTACAGTAAATCTGTTTTCCACTACGATGCTACAGTAAATCTGTTTTCCACTACTATGCTACAGTAAATCAATCTGTTTTCCACTACTATGCAACAGTAAATGTATCTGTTTTCCACTACGATGCTACAGTAAATGTATCTGTTTTCCACTACTATGTTACAGTAAATCTATCTGTTTTCCACTACGATGCTACAGTAAATCTGTTTTCCACTACAATGTTACAGTAAATCTATCTGTTTTCCACTACTATGCTGCAGTAAATCTATCTGTTTTCCACTACTATGCTACAGTAAATCTGTTTTCCACTACTATGCTACAGTAAATCTGTTTTCCACTACTATGCTACAGTAAATCTGTTTTCCACCACTATGCTACAGTAAATGTATCTGTTTTCCACTACGATGCTACAGTAAATCTATCTGTTTTCCACTACTATGCTACAGTAAATCTGTTTTCCACCACTATGCTACAGTAAATGTATCTGTTTTCCACTACGATGCTACAGTAAATGTATCTGTTTTCGACTACGATGCTACAGTAAATCTGTTTTCCACCACTATGCTACAGTAAATGTATCTGTTTTCCACTACGATGCTACAGTAAATCTATCTGTTTTCCACTACTATGCTACAGTAAATCTGTTTTCCACCACTATGCTACAGTAAATGTATCTGTTTTCCACTACGATGCTACAGTAAATGTATCTGTTTTCCCTACTATGCTACAGTAAATCTGTTTTCCACTACGATGCTACAGTAAATCAATCTGTTTTCCACTACTATGCTACAGTAAATCAATCTGTTTTCCACTACGATGCTACAGTAAATCAATCTGTTTTCCACTACGATGCTACAGTAAATCTGTTTTCCACTACTATGCTACAGTAGATCAATCTGTTTTCCACCACTATGCTACAGTAAATCTGTTTTCCACTACAATGCTACAGTAAATCTGTTTTCCACTAGGATGCTACAGTAAATCTGTTTTCCACTACTATGCTGCAGTAAATCAATCTGTTTTCCACTACGATGCTACAGTAAATCTATCTGTTTTCCACTACTATGCTACAGTAAATCAATCTGTTTTCCACTACGATGCTACAGTAAATCTGTTTTCCACTACGATGCTACAGTAAATCTGTTTTCCACTACTATGCTACAGTAAATCAATCTGTTTTCCACTACTATGCAACAGTAAATCTATCTGTTTTCCACTACGATGCTACAGTAAATGTATCTGTTTTCCACTACTATGTTACAGTAAATCTATCTGTTTTCCACTACGATGCTACAGTAAATCTGTTTTCCACTACAATGTTACAGTAAATCTATCTGTTTTCCACTACTATGCTGCAGTAAATCAATCTGTTTTCCACAACTATGCTACAGTAAATCTATCTGTTTTCCACTACTATGCTACAGTAAATCAATCTGTTTTCCACAACTATGCTACAGTAAATATATCTGTTTTCCACTACTATGCTACAGTAAATCAATCTGTTTTCCACTACTATGCTACAGTAAATCTGTTTTCCACAACTATGCTCCAGTAAATCTATCTGTTTTCCACTACGATGCTACAGTAAATGTATCTGTTTTCCACTACTATGTTACAGTAAATCTATCTGTTTTCCACTACGATGCTACAGTAAATCTGTTTTCCACTACAATGTTACAGTAAATCTATCTGTTTTCCACTACTATGCTGCAGTAAATCTATCTGTTTTCCACAACTATGCTACAGTAAATCTGTTTTCCACTACTATGCTACAGTAAATCAATCTGTTTTCCACAACTATGCTACAGTAAATATATCTGTTTTCCACTACTATGCTACAGTAAATCAATCTGTTTTCCACTACTATGCTACAGTAAATCAATCTGTTTTCCACTACTATGCCACAGTAAATCTGTTTTCCACTACTATGCTACAGTAAATCTGTTTTCCACTACTATGCTACAGTAAATCAATCTGTTTTCCACAACTATGCTACAGTAAATATATCTGTTTTCCACTACTATGCTACAGTAAATCAATCTGTTTTCCACTACTATGCTACAGTAAATCTGTTTTCCACAACTATGCTCCAGTAAATCTATCTGTTTTCCACTACTATGCTACAGTAAATCTATCGGTTTTCCACTACTATGCTACAGTAAATCAATCTGTTTTCCACTACTATGCTACAGTAAATCAATCTGTTTTCCACTACTATGCCACAGTAAATCTGTTTTCCACTACTATGCTACAGTAAATCTGTTTTCCACTACGATGCTACAGTAAATCTGTTTTCCACTACGATGCTACAGTAAATCTGTTTTCCACTACGATGCTACAGTAAATCAATCTGTTTTCCACTACTATGCTACAGTAAGTCAATCTGTTTTCCACTACTATGCTACAGTAAATCAATCTGTTTTCCACAACTATGCTACAGTAAATCTATCTGTTTTCCACTACTATGTTACAGTAAATCAATCTGTTTTCCACTACTATGCTACAGTAAATCAATCTGTTTTCCACAACTATGCTACAGTAAATCTATCTGTTTTCCACTACTATGTTACAGTAAATCAATCTGTTTTCCACTACTATGCTACAGTACATCAATCTGTTTTCCACTACTATGCTACAGTAAAATCTGTACTATGCTACAGTAAACAATCAATCTGTTTTCCACTACTATGCTACAGTAAATCTGTTTTCAATCTGTTTTCCACTACTATGCTACAGTTTTAAATCAGTAAATCTGTTTTCCACTACTATGCTACAGTAAATCTGTTTTCCACACTATGCTACAGTAAATATGTTTTCCACTACATGCTAAATCAATCTGTTTTCCACTACTATGCTACAGTAAATCAATCTGTTTTCCACTACTATGCTACAGTAAATATATCTGTTTTCCACTACTATGCTACAGTAAATCAATCTGTTTTCCACTACTATGCTACAGTAAATCAATCTGTTATTACAGTAAATCTATCTGTTTTCCACTACTATGCAGTAAATCAGTAAAGTAAATCAATCTGTTTTCCACTACTATGTTACAGTAAATCAATCTGTTTTCCACAACTATGCCACAGTACATCAATCTGTTTTCCACTACTATGTTACAGTAAATCTGTTTTCAACAACTATGCTACAGTAAATCTCTGTTTTCCACTACTATGCCACAGTAAATCTGTTTTGCACTACTATGCTACAGTAAATCAATCTGTTTTCCACAACTATGCTACAGTAAATCTATCTGTTTTCCACTACTATGCTACAGTAAATATATCTGTTTTCCACTACTATGCTACAGTAAGTCAATCTGTTTTCCACTACTATGCTACAGTAAATCAATCTGTTTTCCACAACTATGCTACAGTAAATCTATCTGTTTTCCACTACTATGTTACAGTAAATCAATCTGTTTTCCACAACTATGCCACAGTACATCAATCTGTTTTCCACTACTATGTTACAGTAAATCTGTTTTCAACAACTATGCTACAGTAAATCTATGTTTTCCACTACTATGCCACAGTAAATCTGTTTTGCACTACTATGCTACAGTAAATCAATCTGTTTTCCACTACAATGCTACAGTAATTTTACGAGAAGGTGCTGACCATGAGAGAGAAGAAAGATTCAGTCTTTGTTCAAAACTGATCTCTAGTACACATAGGAAAGGTGTATTTGCTTTAGATCATGTTAAGCCGGAACTGCAACTTAGGAAACCAGTCCTTTGGGTGTTTCACAAGCTGAATTATGGGATGCTAGAAAGAGGATTTGGCTCTACCTATTTCCTAACAAACAGACAAAGGATAGAAAAAAGAATACGTTCTACCTGTCTCTCAAGGTATCTCTTGCTATCTCTCTGCCCCTGGCTCTCTCATTTCTCCCCTCCCTCTCTCTTTCATTCTGACTGTGTGATGGACAGGCACAGTGCTGGCAGGTTTCAAAGGCCAGATGGCATGGTGAGTTCTCACCCCAGTGTTCACACTTAAACCCTTCTATGCCCAACGGGACCCAAAATGCGGACACAAAAATATACTTCTCCCTGGTTTTCAAAGAGGATCTAAAACTATCAGAACTCATATCAAAGGTGTCTACTGTCAATTTATACCCACGTTCCAATGCTGACAGAAGTACTGCTGATGTTATAACCTTTATCTGTTCCTGCTGTTTCTCTTGATAGACTTGGTTTATCAAAATCATTTGAAGTCTTGTTTGTCTGTGATAAGAGATGATGTTTGTTCCATGTTCCTGTGCTTTTGTGTTTGGCTAACTTCTTCTGAAAGGTCCTGTAATTACATATCTGGGTTGCGTGTATGTAGGATAGACAACAGCATGTGTCGACAGCATTGACTGTGGTTGTCCCACAATGTGTTGTATAATTCGTGTAAGGACATATAAACTGATGAATGAAGTTTTGTATTTTTTAGGGTGGATCAGCTTTAATATTGTGTCTTCCATTAATATAATTGTCTGCATAAAATCCCCCATATATATTTTTGTAAATATATACAGTACCAGTCAACAGTTTGGACACACCTACGCATTCCTTGCCGTTGGTGGTAGCTGCCTCTCCCTTTCAACTTCTTACTCTCACTCAAGGTCAGGTTCAAGGACTATCTTTCAATTGTTCAACTCTCCCATCTTTTCTAGAACAGAATTAGTTACCTGAAAACATTTTGTGTCCACGTGTGCCTACATGTACACTACCAGTCAAAAGTTTTCGAACACATACTCATTCAAGGGTTTTTCTTTATTTGTACTATTTTCTACATTGTAGAATAATAGTGAAGACATCAAAACTACGAAATGGCACATATGGAATCATGTAGTAACCAAAACAGTGTTAACCAAATCAAATTATATTTGAGATTCTTCAAAGTAGGCACCCTTTGCCTTGATGACAGCTTTGCACTCTTGGCATTCTCTCAACAGTCTTGAAGGAGTTCCCACATATGCTGAGCACATGTTGGCTGCTTTTCCTTCACTCTGCGATCCATCTCAATTGGGTTGAGGTTGGGGGATTGTGGAGGCCAGCTGTCATCTAACGCAGCACTCCGTCACTATCCTTCTTGGCCAGATAGCCCTTACACAGCACGGAGGTGTGTTTTGGGTCATTGTCCTGTTGAAAAACAAATGATAACCCCACTAAGCACAAGCCAGATGGGATGGTGTATCGCCGCAGAATGCTGTGGTAGCCAAGCTTGTTAAGTGTGCCTTAAATTCTAAATAAACCAATAACAATGTCATCAGCAAAGCACCCCCACAGCATAACACCTCTTCCTCCATGCTTCACGGTGGGAACTACACATGTAGAGATCATCCGCTCACCTACTATGCATCTCACAAAGACATGGCGGTTGAAACCAAAAATCTCAAATTTGGACTCATCAGACCAAAGGACAGATGTACATTTCTTGTGTTTCTTGGCACAAGCAAGTCTCTTCTTCTTATTGGTGTCCTTTAGTAGTGGTTTCTTTACAGCACCTCGATCATGAAGGCCTGATTCACTCAGTCTCCTCTGAACAGTTAATGTAGAGATGTGTCTCTTACTTGAACTCCGTGAAGCATTTATTTGGGCTGCAATTTCTGAGGCTGGTAACTGTAATGAACTTATCCTCTGCAGCAGAGAGCCAGTTTCATCATAGTGCTTGATGGTTTTTGCGACTGCACTTGAAGAAACTTGACATTTTCTTTGTCTTAAAGTAATGACGGACTGTTTCTCTTTCTTATTTGAGCTGTTGCCATAATCTGGATTTGGTCTTTTACCAAATAGGGCTATATTCTCTATAACCCCCCTACCTTGTCACAGCACAACCGATTGGCCCAAACGCATTAAGAAGGAAAGAAATTCCACAAATGTACTTTTGTCAAGGCACACCTGTTAATTGAAATGCATTCCAGGTGACTGTCATCAAGGCAAAGAATCTCAAATAAAAAATATATTTTGATGTGTTTAACACTTTTTTGGTTACTACATTATACCATATGTGTTATTTCATAGTTATTTCAAAGTTTTGATGTCTTCACTATTATTCTACATTGAAAACCTTTGAATGAGTAGGTGTGTTCAAACCTTTGACTGGTACTGCATCTAAAAAATATTTAATATATTTGATCTATTTCCAGAATTAAGGAATAATATGCATAATAATGTAGGCAGTTCATATTGAAGGATTTGTACCTATAACCAGGATTACCATTACAAAGCATCGCAGACTTTTTGATTATTTTATGCCACAAGGGCCACTATCATTTCCCCCTTTTCTGATTGTCCGAGTATGACCCCCTCCTCATGGGTTACTGCAGCTAGTGTTGCCAGCACTGCCACTACCTGGGTGGGGGCACCCCACCGGAATTCCCATTGGCTAGGTACAAGGTCGTCAATGTTCTCATTAGCAGCTTTGATAAATTCCTTGTATATTATTCTCACCCATCCGGGGGCATTTGGCTTTGTTGGACCAACCCTGCCAGGCAGGCTCAGACTCTTGAGGGGGCGGTGCTGCTTTAGTGGGTCTCTGACCACATTTATCTTTCTGTCTTGGCTGTGTATAGGTTACTTGCAGTAGGCCTATAAAACAGATAAGGACTTCTCTTTAGTGTATGGGTCACTCAGGTGGGTGACTGGAGTGTAGGGTTGGTGAGAGGACAATAAATAAATAAACTATATTTATAATTATTTTCAAAATGTATATCCCATATATGCACAAAACTGAAAGCTCTCTCTGTCACCTCTCCTGCTCACAGACACACATGGGCTCTGGCATTTTCACTCACTTAATGCCACACTTCTCCAAACACAAAAACACACACCACCTACACATACCCACATACTGTGCCTTCTATGTGCTCTGTTTACTGTTTTTTATTTATTTATCCCTACCATGTTGATTCCTACCAATTTTGGGCTTTTGAGTACTTTTGTGTTCCAGTTCCTTATATTTGAAGAAGTATTATTTCAATTAATGATCCTTTCTTGCTGTCTTGTATCTATTTATAAATACTATAAATAGAACGATTGAAACATTTCCTATATTGAATGGTATAGTGTATTTGTAGTTTATTTCTTTATCGATTGTTTTATTATACTGTTTTCCTGGGTTTTTTTTTTTACACGCCCTACCATGGATAGTATTGGATGTTACATTATTCAACTCTATGGGAACTTTGTTTTATTTAGAAAAGCCATGGAGTAGTCTTGGTGTCTCGGAACAGTTGGTTAAGTATATACAGTTTATCGACTACGAGAGCTACATGGTCCTTTTTAGTCTATTCACCTTGTAGAGTTGGTACAGACCGTCGTCCGTTTCAGTAGATTTGAGTGTACCTTTTATCTTCTTTCTTTCTCTATTGTCACAGCTTTTCCATCACTCATCTCGAGGCTTGCCTCCAACTCCCGACTAGTTGACTAGTTCAAGTATGGCACAAAATGGATCATTTATCAACTTTAGCAGGTCGGTTTCTACACTTAACATTCCCAGTGGTGAAAAGTATAAGTTGTCTGTGTCCGTCGAGGAGTCTCGTTTTCTTTTGGGGATACGGTCTCAATGTTTACTCTACGACATGTTTGGCTGTTGATTTGTAATGGTAATTTTGGTCGATACATTTCTCTAGCTTTATCATTTGTTTTGTGATGTGATCCAGATTGAAGGTTATTGCCCACAACTATGTGGAGTGAAGTGCTAGTATTTAGTCAAATTTACAGATATTGAATATCGTGTTTTTGTCTTGAGGCATTCTGCACCGCTGTCTTCAGTCTGCCATTGGCTGTACCCCCGCACAGTCCGACGAATTATCAAATCAAATCAAATTGTATTTGTCACATGCACCATATACAACAGGTGTAGTAGACCTTACAGTGAAAAGCTTACTTACAAGACCTTAACCAACAATGCAGTTTTCTAAGAAAAATACACCAAAAAATAAATAAAAGTAACAAATAATGAAAGAGTAGCGGTAAATGTGTTACTCACATCGGATGATTGCTTGAACATGGAAAACAAACTGATGCAACTGAACTTATGCCCTGTAGGGGTCATCTACATAAAACCACAATGTCATAATAGAAACTTAAACACGTCATCATATACTAGGCTCTTTTACACAGGCTTACTGTGTGACTGACTTAGATCAATGATGTTTCATTGTGTCTGTACACCCTCACTGGCATCAGTGTCTTGGAGCTTCGTAAATGGGACATTTCTAAATGGGGCCTTTAGCGCTCCAGACTGTGACTGTCACCAGATTACAGGCCTTGGCCCTGATAAATGGAAGTGCCCCAGGCTCCTAGGCCCTGCGTGCTCACCAACAGACGAGAATGGGACCCGGCTTCCTAATTCATTCTAATTTTCAAAGGATCTGATTACAGAAGTGGGAATGCGAGCAGCCCCTTAAAACAACTAATGAGCTTAATTGACCACACTTGACAATCTTATTTAAGCCTGTCTCCTAGCCCATGAATTAAACCATTAAAAAACCTGCTTGAATTTAACTGGTGGCACTTTAATCTCAGCAAATCACTTTAATCCTGCATGCCGGAACG
This sequence comes from Oncorhynchus keta, assembly GCF_023373465.1. Taxonomy (NCBI): domain Eukaryota; kingdom Metazoa; phylum Chordata; class Actinopteri; order Salmoniformes; family Salmonidae; genus Oncorhynchus; species Oncorhynchus keta. The sequence continues at coordinate 26,430,845 of NC_068448.1, forward strand.
TAAGTTTAGAGGAGGCGTCCTGCTTGTGTGTGTTTTGTTATGTGTGTGTATGCAGTGCGTGTGTGTATGCAGGCGTGGGCTGAGGACAGGCCAAGCAAAGCAAGGGTAGGGTATCAGAAGTCTTGTCCCATCCTTATTCTCCAGTTGGTTCCCTCCAGGGACACAGTGTTTATTGGCTGTTTGTGAAGCCTTCTCTTCTCCCACTGCCCCCAGCAACCATTGTTTCAACAAATCCTGTTACTTGATCGTTCAATTTTCTCTTTCCTCTGGCTCCAGTGCTGCAGCCGCCTCGGCTCCAGAGCATGGAGAATGGGATGAGAGGGGAACAGCTCCGCTGATAAGAATGAAGGGCAAATATTGAAACCTCACTGTTTGTTTTCCTGTCGTCGCCTTCTCTTCTTCTTCTCCTTATAAATAACACATTCCACGTTCCCAACACATTCCGATTCTTCTTCGCCTCATCAAACCTCAGCTGCTGCTAATTCTCTTTTCCTTCCTTCATTTGCATTCTTCTGCTCCTCTGTAACCAGGAGGTTGGTGTTGCATCTCAACAGGGCCGACAGGGTCAGTTTACTTCTTAGTCGTCTCCTCTTGTGACCAATCCATTCCCCCCCTGCTCAACATTCAACCAGGACTGGTAGTTCGTGGTCACTTTTGAAGACCCCTACTGCCACCGGTGGTGGTTGTGGTGATGACACTGACAGACAGGACAGAGGGACTGGAGAGTTGTGATGCAGGCGGGCGTGATGCTGGGAGTGAGAGAGAGACGGGTTCAAGCAGATGGCATCTCCGTAACAATGCCCGCTGAGCCCTGAGACTCTGACCCTCCGACTGAAGAACACACATGCTGTCTGCTCCCTGCTTCACTGACACTACCACTGATGCTGGGTGACAGCTCAGACTGGGGGGCTGAATGTCCAGGAGGGAGGCAGAGGGAGAGTGACGGGTGGCTGTAGGACAAAGTAACTTATTTTTTTGCATTAGTTTGTTGTTTGGAAAATAGCTCTTCAATTTGTTTGTAGCATGTGGTTGGTACAAGTAAGCACACTAGCCATGTCTTCTTGTAGATATGTATCGTTAGTGAAATCAGCAGAATATTTAGGGGTTGTTTTCTTTTATGTTGTTATTGATTGACCCCTCCCTACATCTATCAACTGTTGACACTAGAACTGTGCACACCTTGAGTACATTTATATAAGCTCTTAAATCCCCAAAAGATGAGCAAATAAAAATGCCATTCAATTAAAAAAGGTCTAATTAATGTTCCTCGGGAGTCCTTTGCATTTTTTGTCTTTCTGGAACCGAATCATCAGGACACTCAGGAGAATCTGAGGCTAATTAGCCTGATTAGCATGTAGCGGTAGACGGGAGGTAGACACACAGTCCATTGCCAGCCCTGTGAGAGACGCTTTTAATGAGCACTCGGATGTGTGTTTATCAAACTCACAGCTCCGCTATAACCCTTCACACACTCAAACACACGCACCACTGAGCTGAGCGCACTTAACCCACTTTTCATTAGACTTTCATTCTCTGCAATCGACCGCATTTTAAAGCTTCAGTCTCTATTTGCTAATGATATGAAAAGTTAACTGGATGGAGTACAGCGAGGTGAATGTTTAACAATTGATGAGGCAATATTGAGTAATAAATGACAGTGATTTAGTATTGATAATCTGGGTGTAGAGTAGAGATGGTGGTATAATATTGTCAGTTGGTTCCAGTGACTGACTTCACTGCGGTCATCTTGTCTAGTCACAGTGGTACTGTAGCACCAGTGAGCTGTGGTACTATGATGTGGTGACAGGACATGTGGCAGGTAGGGTAAGAAACAATGACACCCCCGCCACCCTCTCCTCCTCATTAGGTTAGGGTACTGATGGCCCCCTGGTGGCCCAACTAGGTGTAGATGGATGAGGTGTCATGTCAGGAGCAGTCGCAGAGAGGAAAAGCCCAGTATGAGAGGCCTCCCATCCAGGACCCAGGACCATTAGTGACCACCAGTCCCTCCCCAGGGCCCAAGGGCTGGAGACAGACAGCAACAGACAGGGGGCTCTCACCATCAGACCTGGCTCCTAGGGTCTTACCTGAGCCCTTAGCAATGGGAACACACTACCCAGCTGCAAATCAGTCACTGTAGGACATGAAAGAACAGGCCAATCAATGCATCGCTGTTCCTGAACAAAATACATAATTTAACAAAGGACCGCAATAACGAACAGGTACTTCATCATTTTCAAGTGCAGAATGATAGAATAGTCAAGTAATGATTTCTTCTCCAAGGTGGACTGGGAGAAGGATTGATCATGTTACTGAACAGTCGATGCTGCTCCAGTAGCCCTCTCTGAGGTATTATACATTTAGTCTAACAGTCTCCTTGAGAGTATTCATTTCAGATGAATACAAAGGCTATGTTGATATATCAATGATCAACCTCCCCAATTATTGGCACTGCTGTTGGTAACACAGGACATTTGGCCAGCCAGGAAGCGGACGTCAGGCGTTTGAGCGATCCATCTGCTGTATTGTTGTCACTGCTGTCATTGCGATGATTATCCTTCAGCAGTCATCCAGGTTTTGGCATCTCCTGTGGTACAGCGGCGAGGCAGAGGGTAAGTGCTCGGAGAGAGGAAAGAGGAGCATTTTTGGGAAATGCAGGTGGCAATTCTACTAAAAGAGTAATCAGAACATTTTTGCTGTTGTAATAATTTCTGTTGTTTACAGAATAATTCATTGCTGGGCCCCAATAATGTCATATAGTGATGATGATTTTAAAATAGAGCTATATATTCCCTACTCAACTACAGTGCCATATACTTCAAAGTGTTTCAGTTCACCTAAAAAGAAAATACAACTTTAAACTTTGTTCTGGAAAGTACAAATATGAACAAAGTATTCTACAGTGTTAACAACAACTTTTTCCTTGACGTTAAATGAATCTCTCCATCTCAGTCTGTTCTGTAATTTCATTAATCTAACAAGGTAATTTAAAATAAGAGAGATGTTTGTGAATTTTTTGATGATTTTTGACATTTATATAGTGCTTTGATATACATGCATATCAAATCAATGGTCCTATTTTCTGCAGAATTTTTTTTTGAGTGGTGCATTCTATTTATAATTAGCAACAAACTAAAAAAGTGAGACAAAAAAAAAAACCCACGTTTTAAATGATGATGTTCGGTCTCCCTTCGAACCGCTTGCTTTTAAAAAGCTATTTATTGGCTAATTGCCTTCAATTTCAAATGCTTGTTCCTTAAGGTGGTACTTAACCTATGTGACACCGTGAATTTCTGGGAAACTCGGTCCTTAAAAAAACACAAGTAAATACTTAACATCTCAGTAACCAGGAAATGGACCGTATGGCTTTTGACTGAATGTCTCCTCTTCTAACTTAGAGAAGAGGTGCTGTGGGGTTTTCAGAGGTCATCCAGCAATAGAGCTAGTTGGTGCAGTGCAACTCTCTGATTTATAGTGTTTGTTAGTGTGTTAGTAAGGAGCTGCCCCACATGAACAAATACTGTAGTATACTATTGTATAAATACTAGTATTCACTGTAGAGTTTTTGCGGACTTCACTGTAGTATTCTGAAGTATTTACAGTTAGCTATAGTATGAATACTGTAGTAAAAGAACTGTAGTGTATAATATAGTAAATAATGTAGTGTTTTTGCAGATTGTGGTATACTGTAGTATTTACTATAGTGTTATTGTTGTATTATCGTTGACAGATAATGGAGACTTTCTCCTTGAGGAAACCTACTGGAGAAATACTAAAAGATGACATTTTCCATAGCCTGTGGGTAGGTAGGACTGGGGTCTAGGATTTGGCATGTAGGTTTCTCACTTATGGGTGGCACAAATTGGGATATGGGGAGGGGAATGTGCAGGGTATATTCAAATGAAATATTCTAGTATTTACTGTAGTTAAAAAAGTTGAATGTTTTTGTGGACTGTAGTGTTTATACTCTAACAAATGAAATATTCTAGTATTTACTGTAGTTAAAAAAGTTGAATGTTTTTGTGGACTGTAGTGTTTATACTCTAACAAAAGAGATGGAAATCGATTTCAGAAGGAATAAAAAACTGCACTACCTCCTACGAAGATCAATGGGGAATCAGTCGATAGCGTGACCACATATAAATACCTGGGAAGTGAATTAGACAATACACTGAAATTCAATGAATGTGCCCTTGCAAAGATAAATAAATTGCAACAGAGACTGCATGTTCTATAATTCTGTCCTGCAGAGTGTGCTGCCCTTTATCTGATATGCATTTGGAAACGTGAGCACAAGACCAAGTCAAGCTTCAGCGCTTGATCAAGACGGCGGGAAGGATAATTGATATCGATCAAGAATCAGCCATCAACCGTACACAAAACTCATCCTCCTAAAACTTGAAAGCATTTTGCAGGACAGTACCCCTTCTCTCAAAACTCAGTCACAGCAGCAGCCGGACAAGTGGAAAGAGACTTCTTCCAAAGAAAATCAAAACAGAGGCTGAGGCCATGAGGCTGTATAATGGATAGTCTGTTGGTCCCTCAAGTATACAGCGTTTTGCACTTTCCCTTTAAATGTGTAGCTATAGCATGTTATGTATCGTCTATTTAAGCACATGACCAAATGAATTTCACCCTGGTGAGATAATAAAGTTGATCTGAAAGTCGAACTGAACAATGTATATTGTTTCATGTGGGTGTCTCTAGAGCGTCAGATAAAACAATATACTGCTATATACAGTTGAAGTCGGAAGTTTACATACACCTTAGCCAAAAACATTTCAACTCAGTTTTTCACAATTCCTGACATTTAATCCTAGTAAAAATTCCCTTAGGTCAGTTAGGATCACCACTTTATTTCCACTTTATTTCAAGTATGTCAAATGTCAGAATAATAGTAGAGAGAAATATTTATTTCAGCTTTGATTTATTTCATCACTCCTGACAGAGCTGGTGTAACTGAGTCAGGTTTGTAGTCCTCCTTGCTTGCACACGCTTTTTCAGTTCTGCCCATAAATTTTCTATAGGATTGAGGTCAGGGCTTTGTGATGGCCACTCCAATACCTTGACTTTGTTGTCCTTAAGCCATTTTTCCACAACTTTGGAAATATGCTTGGGGTCAGTGTCCATTTGGAAGAACCATTTGCGACCAAGTTTTAACTTCCTGACTTATGTCTTGAAATGTTGCTTCAATATATCCACATAATTGTCCATCCTCATCATGCCATCTATTTAGTGAAGTGCACCAGTCCCTCCTGTAGCAAAGCACCCCCACAACATGATGCTGCCACCCCCGTACTACATGGTTGGGATGGTGTTCTTCGGCTTGCAAGCCTCCCCCTTTTTCCTCCAAACATAATGATGGTCATTATGGCCAAACAGTTCTATTTTTGTTTCATCAAATCAGAAGACATTTCTCCAAAAAGTATGATCTTTGTCCCCATGTACAGTTGCAAACCGTAGTCCGGCTTTTTATGGCGGTTTTGGAGCAGTGGCTTCTTCCTTGCTGAGCGGCCTTTCAGGTTATGTCGATATAGGACTTGTTTTAATGTGGATATACTGTAGATCCCTTTGTACCTGTTTGCTCCTTTGCTGTTGTTCTAGGATTGATTTGCACTTTTCGGACCAAAGTATATTGATCTCTAGGAGACAGAACACGTCTCTTTCCTGAGCGGTATGACGGCTGCGTGGTCCCATGGTGTTTATACTTGCATACAATTGTTTGTACAGATGAACGTGGTACCTTCAGGCGTTTGGAAATTGCTCCCAAGGATGAACCAGACTTGTGGAGGTCTACAGTTTTTTCTGAGGTCTTGACTGATTTCTTTTGATTTTCCCATGATGTCAAGCAAAGAGGCACTGTGTTTGAAGGTAGGCTTTGAAATACATTCACGGATACACCTCCAATTGACTCAAATGATGTCAATTAGCCTATCAGAAGCTTCTAAAGCCATGACATAATTTTCTGGAATTGTCCAAGCTGTTTAAAGGAACAGTCAACTTAGTGTATGTAAACTGGAATTGTGATACAGTGAATTATAAGTGAAATAATCTGTCTGTAAACAATTGTTGGAAAAATGACTTGTGTCATGCACAAAGTAGATGCCCTAACCGACTTGCCAAAACTATAGTTTGTTAACAAGAAATTTGTGGAGTGGTTGAAAAATGAGTTTTAATGACTCCAACCTAAGTGTATGTAAACCTCTGACTTCAACTGTAGAACCAAAAAGGGTTCTATGTCTTGCTTCATATATGGCAGCCCTAAACGTTATACTGAATATAAAAGTATTTTGTGGGGTTATTTGATCAGAACCCTAGGGGTTCTTGTTCACTGATCCAAATAAATAACCCTAAGATTTCTTCACTGAACAAAATGGTTCCATAAATAACCCTAAGATTTCTTCACTGAACAAAATGGTTCCATAAAAAACCCTGTATGGTGCCATTTATAAATGACAGCTGATACTAATACAATTGTAACATTACTAATATTTCATAGTTTAAAGATTTCATGTCATTACAGTCACACTCAAATATAAATAGATCAGGTTACGCAAACATACAGTGGTTTGGAAATATGCTCTCATTTTTCTAAACACTCTCTAGAGGATTTAACCTTTTGAAACCTTCTGAACAATGTTCTTGCATTTTGACCAGTGAGGAAGTGTCCTGCCCTCTGTCTTTGTTTCTAACCACACAGTGTGTTATCATGCCCAATGCGTCAATAAATAGAGATACATATGTTCTTAGCCCTGGGAGATGGGTGAGACCCAAAGGGCAGGTGGCTCTGTGGCTCTGCTGTGACCAGGAAACTGATCATGCTATTATTCCAGATGCAGCATGACTATTCTTTGTGCAGAGCTCCAGCTGAAGTCGCCCATATGTGTCTCTGTGGGAGGATCCTCCATGCTGATCCCAGAACAGCCCTGGCTCCTTCCTCCTCCTCTCCCCTCCCCTCCCCACTAAGGTATGAATGGCCCCCCTCTCAATGTGTTCCCTGGGTTGCCTGGCACCACTCAACCAATGGTTGGCTAGATCCTAGGTTGGCTGCTGCAACGGTACAGCTGGCACTGTGGCAAGCCCTCTACTTACCAGCCAGCTGTGTGTGTGTGTGTGTGTGTGTGTGTGTGTGTGTGTGTGTGTGTGTGTGTGTGTGTGTGTGTGTGTGTGTGTGTGTGTGTGTGTGTGTGTGTGTGTGTGTGTGTGTGTGTGTGTGTGTGTGTGTATGTGTGTGTGTGTGAATTAGCTTTTAGTTTGTATGTGTGTGTGTGTGTGTGTAAGAGAGAGATTGAGGTATAAAAGAGAGAATATTCACAATTGTGAACAGTTTGAATATTTACAGACACTATACAGAGGCAGCCATCTTTGAGACAGAATCCGTGTCTTTTTGTTTGCATGGTTTCTCTGGGTTTGTTGATATGTTTGTGTGCAGGTATCTCTGGCTCAGTGCATACACTAAGTGTCCTTGTGTATGTGCATCTGTGGAGCAGCTTGGCATTTATTGTAATGAATCTTGCCCTGGAGGCAGCTCTGCAGAGTGGTCACTTGCAGTCATAAAATCTGATTTTTAACCTAACCCTAACCTTAACCCTAACTTTACACCACTAACCCTAATGCCTAACACCAACCTTAAATTAAGAACAAAAAGCAGGAATTTTTACGATATAGCCCATTTTGATTTCGCAGCTGGTCCTATAGTGTTTTACATATTTAATGCACATGTTACAATATAAATCTCCCTCAGAAGCTGTCAGATGGACGTGGAAGAGAGTCTGTTCAATGAGGACCAGACCAGATCCACAGTCATTACAGTTGTTCTTATCCATGGGGTACTACTTTCAAAAGTATGTTGTGAATTTTCAAAACTCTTATTAGTACAATGCTCTAAATTGGTAACACTTGTAACGCAGTGAGTCCTATATTCAAAACCTTTCATTGTGCATTCATGTTGTTTGTAGACATCTTTCACCACACAACCATTGATCCAAAATGTGTTTACTCATGTGTTTACTGTGAGTACATTCGTTTAACCACCAAAACACAACATGATTATATGTTTTTAACTCAGTCATTTAATCCAAAAGCAATACATACATACGGTACCGTACCAGTCAAATGTTTGGACCTGCTCATTTAACTGTTTTCCTTTGGTCCCAGGGTTCAGTCCCAGGGTCTGGGATGATGGTGTTGATTTGGTTACTACATGATTCCATATGTGCTATTTCACAGTTTTGATGTCTTCACTATTATTCTACAATGTAGAAAATCGTTTTTTTTTAAACAAAAAATAAAACTTTTGACTGGTGCTGTACATTTTTATTATTTAGTTGTAGTAGACAAAACAGTTAACATGATCATCAATTAAGAACCGTCGGATTTAAGTAATAGTAAAATGTATTTTAACAAAAGAGAAGAGAATCATCTCAAAAGTAATGTGAGCATTGCAGTGTGAAAGGCAACTACTTTATATAAACATGTATTGCAAGATGAAACACTGATTACATTTGGTGAAAAAGTCTGACTGTATGATTTCATGTGTTGTACTTTGTCAATTGAAAATGTGCTTAGAGTTTTGAAACAACTGCCTTTTGTACAAAGAGTTGTTACAATTTAACACATACTTGTGAACTGTAACTGTACTTGTGAACTGTAACTGTACTTGTGAACTATAACTGTACTTGTGAACTGTAACTGTACTTGTGAACTATAACTGTACTTGTGAACTATAACTGTACTTGTGAACTATAACTGTACTTGTGAACTGTAACTGTACTTGTGAACTATATCTGTACTTGTGAACTTTAACTGTACTTGTGAACTGTATCTGTACTTGTGAACTATAACTGTACTTGTGAACTGTAACTGTACTTGTGAACTATAACTGTACTTGTGAACTATAACTGTACTTGTGAACTATAACTGTACTTGTGAACTATAACTGTACTTGTGAACTGTAACTGTACTTGTGAACTATATCTGTACTTGTGAACTTTAACTGTACTTGTGAACTATAACTGTACTTGTGAACTGTATCTGTACTTGTGAACTATAACTGTACTTGTGAACTGTATCTGTACTTGTGAACTATAACTGTACTTGTGAACTGTAACTGTACTTGTGAACTATAACTGTACTTGTGAACTATAACTGTACTTGTGAACTGTAACTGTACTTGTGAACTGTAACTGTACTTGTGAACTATATCTGTACTTGTGAAATGTAACTGTACTTGTGAACTATAACTGTACTTGTGAACTATAACTGTACTTGTGAACTGTAACTGTACTTGTGAACTGTAACTGTACTTGTGAACTATATCTGTACTTGTGAAATGTAACTGTACTTGTGAACTATAACTGTACTTGTGAACTGTAACTGTCTTCTCTGGCTGTTATTCGTTAATTATTCTTCACACCTGATCAGAGCGAACCAAGACAACGAACGTCAGAAGGTCTGGAGGAGTGTGTGCCACATAGATCTGGACCCGAAGATGCCACCAACACCCGGCCCATATCTCATCTCCTTCTACTCCACCGTACAACAAAGCAGCCACTCTCTCCATGAAAGCTATACTATATGTTCAGATATGATAAGGAATCTGGTTGACAGAGATGTATGAAAAGTGACTCTTACTGGATCTTCTTTATCATATCTTGATTCAAATGTGAATTCACTGTATGTTCAGAGCAATGCTACAGCTGAGCGAGTCAGTATAGCCACAGCTTTCAGTGCCATGACATACGCTACTTCCACTCTGCGTAATGCTTGTAGTTGAGTTGCAGTGCTATGTAGCAAAATGCAACAATACAATTCAATACAAAAATATAGCCTTTTTATTCCCATTCTGGGGTTTTCCCTTAAAAATATACCAAACTTTTGTGTACACAGACAAAAACCTAACAGTTTATTTCTCCTTTATCTCTTTGTGTAGTGGTGGCTGGTGGGTCTGGGAAGTTTAAGTGGAACTGTGTTCCAGCAGAAGGCAAAACTGGCTGCCTTTGACTTCCTGCTGTTTGGATCGAAGATGGACTTGGATGTGAATTACAGTCCAATTGTGAGACTCCCGTCTACTCTGCTTTCTGCTCTGTATGTGAAGTTCCTTTTGTTAACACCCTACATGGTGAGGAGAGGACACCCAGGGTGCCATCTCATTTTGTCACTTCGTGGCATACTGGCTGCATGACTAATTTGTGAGACATCCCTTTAATCTACTCATACTTATCTCCCTCCCTCCATCCCCCCTTTCTGTTTCTTTCAAAATTGCAATTATGGACAATGTTTTTCCATGTGTATCTAAAATAAAATAAGCAAGAAAAATCCAGGTTCAAAGAGCTACGAATTAATGAATTTGATTCATGACAAAAATAGATGGACACAATCCCTCTTCCCCTCCCCTACTCATATATACACACAGCCATAAGTGTCACGCTTCCCTTCCCTTCCCAGCCTTCCATATCCAATTGGATATTTATTATTGAGGTGAGAACCCCCATCAAGTTAACATTTGGCACATTGTCCCCTATTGCCTTGATTTCTACATGACACTACCCCCAACATTCAAGTGGAAACCTCAATGCACCAGTGTAATTATGGCAAAACAAGTCCCATATGCACAACAATATAGATTGACGGGAAAGCGGACAAGGGGGAATAAGCCCCTGCCTTCACTACCGGCATTTATTCCTCCCTGCTCTCCTCCCTCTCCCTGGCCTCCCTGTGTATACAGTGAAGAGTAATGGCATGCTAATAAATGCAGAGCCCTTGAAGTATTTGAGCAGATGGCCTGAGGATGGGTGACACAGGGCTGATAGGTCAGTCAGGTTTCCACTGGAAAGTCTCGTCTGTCTGTCCACTGACTCAAATGCTTCCCTTTGACACTGGACCACAGACTACAGAGTCTATTCTGTAGGTCATGGATACTGTATATCCTGCTACTGATATTGAGCTCGCTCTTTCTTTACGTGCTCTTAATTGATGGTGTAAATGGAATGGGATGTGGTGGAGTCGGCAGTGGTTATTGTAGGATGGTGTCGGGGTGGTTGTTGTTGTAGGATTTGTCATCGGCCCTTTTTCATGGGCACTCTGATCCTCAGAAAGTTCTACAGCTGTGCCATTGAGAATTTCTTGACTGGCTGCATCACCACTTGGTGCTCGGATGCTCGGCATCCGACCGCAAGGTGCTACAGAGTGTTGTGAATACAGCCCAGTACATCACTTGGGCCGAACTCCCTGCCATCCAGGACCTCAATACCATGCGGTGTCAGAGGAAGGCCCTAAAAACTGTCAAAGACTCCAGCCACCGTTACTGCTTGACAAGCCGTACTGGAGCGCCAAGTCTGTGACCAAAAGGTACCTGAACAGTTTCCACTCCCAAGCCATAAGACTGCTGAACAGTTAATCAAATGGCTACCTGGACAATTTACATTGACGCCCTTTATGATTTATTTATCTAAATTGTTTTGCGCTGACTCCCTTGTACTGGCTCCATGCACACTCACTAGACTCCACACACACACACACACACACACACACACACACACCACACACACACACACACACACACACACACACACACACACACACACACACACACACACACACACACACACCCTACCAACATGTGCATAATGTATTACCTCAATTATCTCAACTACCTAGTACCCCTGCACATTGACTCGTCCTTATATCCAGCCTCATTTTTGTTTTTATTGTGTTACTATTTACTTTTTTATTTGGCAAATATTTGTCTTACTTTTTAACCCTGCACTGTTGGGAATGGGCTCGTAAGTATGCATTTCACTGTAAAGTCTACACCTCTTGTATTCGGCTCATGTGACCATTGATTAGGATGGAGTCGGGGCTGTGGTTATTGTAGGATGGAGTCGTGGTGGTGGTTATTGTAGGATGGAGTCAGTGTGGTGGTTATTGTGGGATGGCGTCGTGGTGGTGGTTATTGGAGGATGGAGTCAGGGCTGTGGTTATCGTAGGATAGAGTCGGGGTGGTGGTTATTGTAGGATGGAGTCAGGGTGGTGGTTATTTGGGGATTTTTTATTTTATTTTTAATTTTACCTTTATTTTACTAGGCAAGTCAGTTAAGAACAAATTCTTATTTTCAATGACTGCCTAGGAACAGTGGGTTAACTGCCTGTTCAGGGGCAGAACGACAGCTCTTGTCAGCTCGGGGATTTGAACTTGCAACCTTTCGGTTACTAGTCCAACGCTCTAATCACTAGGCTACCCTGCCGCCCCAATGGGTGTAGGATGGAGTCTGGTGGTGGTTATTGGAGGATGGAGTCTGGTGGTGGTTATTGGAGGATTAGGATGGAGTCGGGCTGTGGTTATCGTAGGATGGAGTCTGGTGGTGATTATTGGAGGATGGAGTCTGGTGGTGGTTATTGGAGGATGGAGTCTGGTGGTGGTTATTGGAGGATGGAGTCTGGTGGTGGTTATTGGAGGATGGAGTCTGGTGGTGGTTATTGGAGGATGGAGTCTGGTGGTGGTTATTGGAGGATGGAGTCTGGTGGTGGTTATTGGAGGATGGAGTCTGGTGGTGGTTATTGGAGGATGGAGTCTGGTGGTGGTTATTGGAGGATGGAGTCTGGTGGTGGTTATTGGAGGATGGAGTCTGGTGGTGGTTATTGGAGGATGGAGTCTGGTGGTGGTTATTGGAGGATGGAGTCTGGTGGTGGTTATTGGAGGATGGAGTCTGGTGGTGGTTATTGGAGGATGGAGTCTGGTGGTGGTTATTGGAGGATGGAGGTGGTGGTTATTGGAGGATGGAGTCTGGTGGTGGTTATTGGAGGATGGATTGGAGGATGGAGTCTGGTGGTGGTTATTGGAGGATGGAGTCTGGTGGTGGTTATTGGAGGATGGAGTCTGGTGGTGGTTATTGGAGGATGGAGTCTGGTGGTGGTTATTGGAGGATGGAGTCTGGTGGTGGTTATTGGAGGATGGAGTCTGGTGGTGGTTATTGAAGGATGGCGGTTATTATTATTATAACATTTTTATATGAGTGTCTCATTTACAAATGTGGCATGAGGTCAAAATATACATCAATAGAAAATGTATAATAATCTAAGACAGCTAAATATATAACATCAGGTTATTACAAGTTGTAATAATCAATTCAAACAATATCACACTTCAGTAATCTAATTTAACAACAGAGTTTTAAACTGCCCTATTGGAACCAGAGAATCCAGGTGTAATTAGTTTTGTAAGGTATTCCATAACTGTGTTGCTCCCCAGCAATACGGAGCGAGCCAAGGTTAGGAGGGAGAAAGACAGAGTCTCTCCTCATCTGTTGATGCATGCCACCACTGACATAGTCGGTTCTGACAGGCACATACCGGTTTGTCGGGGAAGCAGCTGAGTGCCAGATATTCTGGATAATTGACATGCAGTGCGCTCCGCACCAGTGTCCATACCCCCCAATTCGAATTGCCTTCGTACAACACACCCAAAACTGCATCTGTCATGATCACCTTGCAGGGTACAACTCAGACCATGGGAGCCTCCTGACAATAGCAGAGGGTCTTACCACTGGCCCGAAGAGACCGTCTTACCACTGACAGGGACACCCGAAGCGACTAGCTTAGGCTGTGAGATGTGTCCAGGTGAGTGGCTAGGACTCAGCGTTAGAAGGGCCGTATCACCAAAAGCCCCACGGGAACGACTTCCATCACAGAAGCCATCCCGGGTATAGGCACTAGCGAAGATTTACTGTGTGACCCAGACAACATTTGGCTAAGCAGAGCTGGAACCCGGACACCCTCCATGGGCATAGGAAAGCGTGATACACAAGTGAGTCTAGCTCAAGACCCATAAACAGAATACGCTGAGATGTAGTCAGCAGCTCTTTTTCTGGTTTCTTATGAAGCTTATAGACTGAATACGGGACAGTTGCAAAGTCCCATCCCTTTTTGTAACCAGGAATACCAGCCGTACTAGCAGTCCCGGATCTTCGACATAGGAACCATTCAGATTGTCTGCTTCTGAAGACGGGATGATATTTCCTCCCTCAAAACAGGCACTGAGGCCTCGGGAATAGTCGACGTGATGACGCTGCAGAAGCTTGGGGGACGCACAACAAATTGTAGCCGGTAGCCTGATGTCACTGTTCACATGATCCAGTGGGACACTGCGCATGCGAGCCATTGGTAGGAGCAGACAGCGAGACTCCCGTGAAGTGCCATCTGAAGAGGTTTTTAGTACCGGTGAACACTGCTTAAAAAACAGAGTTTATGTGCCAAGGTTTGCTTAAAGCCTGGCTCACTTTGGAAACATGGGCTCCCGCGATCAGTGATTGTTGACCAGTGATTGGCCATGCCACATGAGGGTACTGTTGTCACAACAAGCCTCACTTGGTTTAGGAGGTTTGATAGATTCTGATAACCGGCTGGCACCCAGCACTGGACCGCACACATAAAAAATAGAAGAACAAATTCGGAATTGAATCTAAGTCAAAAATATCTCTGTACCCCACCCATACATTTATCTTTAAGATCCATCAGTCGAGCAGTGAATTTCAAACACAGATTCAACCACGAATACCCATCTACCTATTGGTAGACAGTCTTGTTTTCCAATTGTTTGTTTTAGTAGCATGAATCATTCCTGTTCAGGTAAAGAGGTAAAGAGCGGAGTAATTGTCAGATGTAGAATCAGTCAGTCCAGCCTTATTCAAAGCTACATTTCTTTCCTGTAATTTCTCAGACAATTCATGCGTGAACCAAGGATTAGATTAGTATTTTGAGTTGGTTGAGTTATCCGCTGATTTAGATTTAGTTCTGTACAAATATCTTTCAGCCTATCAGATACTGTCATCAACCAATCCAGACTAACATCCCCCACAGTTAATAATCCTGCTCCTCTGCACACACTACAAGACCATGGTACTTGCCTAAGGAGCAGCAAGACAAACTGCCCCTCTCTACCTTTGGACTATGCTCAAAACCTACATTCCTCCCTATCACTCAACTCAGCCACATCTGGTCTTTTGGCCATCCCACCCCTATGGGAGGGCAACTCCCACTCAGCCCAGTCCAAGCTCTTCTACGGCCTGGCACCCCAATGGTGGAACCAGATTCCCCCTGAAGCTAGGACAATAGAGTCCCTGCCCATCTTCTGAAAACATATTATTGTAGGATGGAGTCAGGCGATGGTTATTGGAAGATAGAGTCAAGGTGATGGTTATTGTAGGATGGAGTCTGACGGTGGTCATAGGAGGATGGAGTCAGGGCCATTGTTATTGTAGGATGGAGTCAGGCAGTGGTTAATGGAGGATGGAATCAGGGTGGTGGTTATTGTAGGATGGAGTCGGGCGGAGGTTATTCGAGGACGGAGTCAGGGTGATGATTATTGTAGAATGGAGTCAAGCACACACACACACACACACACACACACACACACACACACACACACACACACACACACACACACACACACACACACACACACACACACACACACACACACACACACACACACACACACACACACACACACACACACACACACACACACACACACACACACACACACACACACACACACACACAAAACCCAGGGAGGGAGCCATGAATGGTGGTGGTGGGGAAACAAGCGCACATGCCAACTTTTTTAAAGCTTTAACTGATTGCCTGAAAGGCAGCCAACCCACACTGGACTGAACCCCCCCTGAAGCTTTTTCAGACCACACAATAAGAGACCAATTTGGTATTGCAATGAATGGTGTTAAATTTGTGATAAATGGCTAATATGTTGCTTTTTTGGACCATCATTATTTCTGGTTTTGATGTGATGTGTCTGAAGATGCTCAAGGATATTGTGTGGGTGGGTACTGCTGGAGACAGAATAAAAATAAATATCTGAACATGACAAGACATGGCTAATGTCACTCCACATAATGAAATGTACTATTTAATGAAGCTGCCAGTTGAGGACTTGTGAGTGACTGTTTCTCCAACTAGACACTAATGTACTTGTCCTCTTGCTCAGTTGTGCACCGGGGGCTCCCACTCCTCTTCTATTCTGGTTAGGGCCAGTTTGCGCTGTTCTGTGAAGGGAGTCATACACAGCGTTGTAGCAGATCTTCAGTTTCTTGGCAATTTCTTGTATGGGATAGCCTTCATTTCTCAGGACATGAATAGACTGATGAGTTTTGAAGAAAGTTCTTTGTTTCTGGCCATTTTGAGCCTGTAATCGAACCCACAAATGCTGATGCTCTGGATACTCAAGTACTCTAAGGAAGGACAGTTAATATTGCTTCTTTAAATCGGCACAATAGTTTTCAGCTGTGCTAACATAATGACAAAAGTATTTTCTAATGATCAATTAGCCTTTTAAAATGATTAACTTGGATTAGCTAACACAACTTGCCATTGGAACACAGGAGTGATGGTTGCTGATAATGGGCCTCTGCACGACTATGTAGATATTCCATAAAAATAATCTGCCATTTCCAGCTACAATAGTCATTTACAACATTAACAATGTCTGCACTCTATTTCTGATCAATCTGAAATTATTTTAATGGACAAAAAATGTGCCTGCTGTATGTTTTATATATACAGTACCAGTCAAAAGTTTGAACTTACCTACTCATTCAAGGGTTTTTCTTTATTTTTACTATTTTCTATCTACCACTGCTCAAAAAAATAAAGGGAACACTTAAACAACACAATGTAACTCCAAGTCAATCACACTTCTGTGAAATCAAACTGTCCACTTAGGAAGCAACACTGATTGACAATAAATGTCACATGCTGTTGTGCAAATGGAATAGACAACAGGTGGAAATTATAGGCAATTAGCAAGACACCCCCAATAAAGGAGTGGTTCTGCAGGTGGTGACCACAGACCACTTCTCAGTTCCTATGCTTCCTGGCTGATGTTTTGGTCACTTTTGAATGCTGGCGGTGCTTTCACTCTAGTGGCAGCATGAGACAGAGTCTACAACCCACACAAGTGGCTCAGGTAGTGCAGCTCATCCAGGATGGGACATCAATGCGAGCTGTGGCAAGAAGGTTTGCTGTGTCTGTCAGCGTAGTGTCCAGAGCATGGAGGCGCTCAGTACATCAGGAGACGTGGAGGAGGCCGTAGGAGGGCAACAACCCAGCAGCAGGACCGCTACCTCCACCTTTGTGCAAGGAGGAGCAGAAGGAGCACCGGCAAAATGACCTCCAGCAGGCCACAAATGTGCATTTGTCTGCTCAAACGGTCAGAAACAGACTCCATGAGGGTGGTATGAGGGCTCGACGTCCACAGGTGGGGGTTGTGCTTACAGCCCAACACCGTGCAGGACGTTTGGCATTTGCCAGAGAACACCAAGATTGGCAAATTCGCCACTGGCGCCCTGTGCTCTTCACAGATGAAAGCAGGTTCACACTGAGCACATGTGACAGACGTGACAGAGTCTGGAGATGCCGTGGAGAACGTTCTGCTGCCTGCAACATCCTCCAGCATGACCGGTTTGGCGGTGGATCAGTCATGGTGTGGGGTGGCATTTCTTTGGGGGGCCGCACAGCCCTCCATGTGCTCGCCAGAGGTAGCCTGACTGCCATTAGGTACCAAGATGAGATCCTCAGACCCCTTGTGAGACCATATGCTGGTGCGGTTGGCCCTGGGTTCCTCCTAATGCAAGACAATGCTAGACCTCATGTGGCTGGAGTGTGTCAGCAGTTCCTGCAAGAGGAAGGCATTGATGCTATGGACTGGCCCGCCCGTTCCCAAGACCTGAATCCAATTGAGCACATCTGGGACATCATGTCTTGCTCCATCCACCAACGCCACGTTGCAACACAGACTGTCCAGGAGTTGGCGGTTGCTTTAGTCCAGGTCTGGGAGGAGATCCCTCAGGAGACCATCCGCCACCTCATCAGGTGCATGCCCAGGCGTTGTAGGGAGGTCATACAGGCACGTGGAGGCCACACACACTACTGAGCCTCATTTTGACTTGTTTTAAGAACATTACATCAAAGTTGGATCAGCCTGTAGTGTGGTTTTCCACTTTAATTTTGAGTGTGACTCCAAATCCAGACCTCCATGGGTTGATAAATTTGATTTCCATTGATAATTTTTGTGTCATTTTGTTGTCAGCACATTCAACTATGTAAAGAAAAAAGTATTTAATAAGAATATTTAATTCATTCATATCTAGGATGTGTTATTTTAGTGTTCCCTTAATTTTTTTGAGCAGTGTACAATGTAGAAAATAGTCCAAATAAAGATAACCCCTGGAATGAGTACTGTAGGTGTGTCCAAACTTTTAAACTGTACTGTATGTGGCGCAAGCATTCACCAGTTAATACTATAAGCACGAGAGGCAGAGGCTCTCACTCTGAGATCCAGTTCTCAAAATGTATCTCTAAAACCCCACACATACTCAATGGATTTCTGACTGCTTGCTGTTCTGTGAATGTTACACAGAGTGCATTTTACTCGTATCACATTGATTCTTCAGACAGCAATTGCTCTAAAATTGCTTTCTGTGAGCCATGCTGCTGGTGACCATGTTCTGGACAGCTTTTTTCACAGCCGGGAAGCTGAGGACAGGAGCCATGGAGATGAGTCCCAGCATGCCATGTTTTCACTCCTCAGCTCCAACTGGCCTCTCATTCTCAGAAAACACCAGAGCCTCTATACAGCATGCAGGCTGGGCCCAGACAGACAGAAGACCTGGCTAGTTTTAACATCCCTGGATATACACAGTTCTTATGTTCCAATACTGCTCAACAGCCTGTACCGTATCATATTTCATGTTGCTCTGTCTCTGCAGGTGGACATTCACAACGTGCGTATTAACAAGGCTGGAATGACCTGCCGTGAGTAACAAGCTTTCAGTATATACTGACTTCCACCAGTATGTTCTCTCATTTCACCTCCACCAGGGGAGATGGGAAAGCATGGGATGGGGATGGAGGAGAGTGACCAAAGGCAGCTCTCTGTGGTGTGTGTGTTTTGTGAGGTAATTGCATGTGCTTGTGAGCTGTTTGCCAGTGATTAGTGTTATGTCTCATGGGTTTCATAACCAGGTCTTTATAACAATTCAATAATCATGAGACAGGAGACAGGAATTCAGTTCAACCCTTTATCTGGAACATGATCATCTCAAACATGCATTACCCAAGATGCTCTGCGTATACAAGTACGATAAGTATTTGAAATGGTACCACCCTAATAAATAACAACTCCTCTCTTTCTACATGAACTGCCGGGAGAGTCTGTCTATAAGTCCCAGCGTATAGGTGCCCGCCTATCTCTCATAGGGTAATGACGGTCAAACTCATTCCATGGAGTGCCGAGTGTCTGTAGGTTTTTGCTCCTCCCTTGTACTTGATAGATTTTTTATTTAATTTTTTTATTTCACCTTTATTTAACCAGGTAGGCTAGTTGAGAACAAGTTCTAATTTGCAACTGCGACCTGGCCAAGATAAAGTATAGCAGTGTGAACAGACAACACAGAGTTACACATGGAGTAAACAATTAACAAGTCAATAACACAGTAGAAAAAAAAGGGGAGTCTATATACAATGTGTGCAAAGGACATGAGGAGGTAGGCGAATAATTACAATTTTGCAGATTAACACTGGAGTGATAAATGATCAGATGATCATGTACAGGTAGAGATATTGGTGTGCAAAAGAGCAGAAAAGTAAATAAATAAAAACTGTGGGGATGAGGTAGGTGAAAATGGGTGGGCTATTTACCAATAGACCATGTACAGCTGCAGCGATCGGTTAGCTGCTCAGATAGCTGATGTTTGAAGTTGGTGAGGGAGATAAAAGTCTCCAACTTCAGCGATTTTTGCAATTGAAGTAGCTTCATGCAATTTCTTTCATGTGAACCATGCCACAATGACCTGAGTGTAGCTGCTGCAAAATTGGTTCCTCATTGGTTCCTCAGCAAAGACGGAATTATAACTCTCCTCTCCCAAAGCAGACAACTGGGCTGTACTGACAGTTCAGTTCTCTTGGTAATGTAAGGTTTCTGATCCAGAGCATCTCCTGTGGCTTTACCTTTGATGATAACGTCCATCACTTCAGATAACACCGTCATTTCTGGATTTTCTCTGAACTTGTGTTGAAGTGACTGGTGCGTTTTCCACTTGTCTGAAGTAGAAGATGTCAACTTGGCGTGATTCCGGCTTGATCACAGGTAGTGGTAACCTGGAAAGTCCATCTGCGCTGCAGTACAGTTCTGATGTTCAGTATTTGGTGGCGTAGGTGTGTGCTGACCACAACAAAGCCCACCTTTGCATTCTACTTGCAGCAAGTGACGGAACCTCAGTATTCTCGTCAGCGGACAATGATCTGTAAGAAGGGTGAACTTCCCCTCATACAGATACTGGGGAATCTTACGTACTCCAAAAACAATGTCTAGGGCTTCTCTTTCTACCTGTGCATATTTACTTTCTGCTTTGTTCAAAGTCCTCAAAGTCCACGATGCAAAAGTGATCAGCTTCTCTGCTCCCACACATTATGGAATAGCATCACAAGCCAGTTGTATGGGAAATGATGGGTCAAAATGTGTCAATGGCTTAGATTTCAGGAGTGCTTTCTTGGTTTTCACAAAATACTTCACAGCATTGTTCTGTCCACTTCCATGTTTTGTCTTGACAAAAGAAAACTGATGCAGCGGGTTCAGCTTCATTGCTAAGCTCAGGAAAAAGTAATTCAGCAACACTAGGAAAGAACGTAGTTGGATCACGTTCTGAGGAGCTGGGGTGTCGAAGATAGCCTTGACCTTGGACGGAGCCCTGTGAAGGCACGTAGCGTCGATGACGTGTCCGAGGTATTCAGCCAATGATTGTAAAAATCCACATGAACTCACAGTCCATAATCCTTCAATCACGGCAAGGTCGCATCCAGTAACAAGGATATCATCCAGGTAGCATTAGCTCGGCAATCCATGTTTTTACACCAGCATGTGGAGGCCTAATGTCCTGCTTTGCCACAGTGGAAGCTTTTGCCTTGATTGCCCTGTCTCTCATTTTCAGTTGCAACTCAGTCCACTTTTCCCGATGAACTCGACTGCTGAGCCTCTTTAGCAGCTAGTTCCATGGACCGGCTGACTTCAATGGCCTTTGCCAAGGTCAGATTACTTTCAGTCAAGTCTCTTCACACTGGACAAAAACTGGTTGAATCAACGTTGTTTCCATATAATTTCAACCCAATAAATCAATGTGATGACGTTTAATCAACTAACTTTTAAACTTCAATCCAATGAAATTGTATTTTTTTAAAAATTTCATGTTGAATTCACACTAGTTGACAACTCAACCAAATGTAAATCAAAACTAGATGTTGAATTGATGTCTGTGGCCAGTGGGTTATCTGTAGCTTCACACCTTCCGGTCCCGTTCTGACCTTAGTTCCTTTGTTTTGTCTTTTGTTTTAGTTTGGTCAGGGCGTGAGTTGAGTGGGTTGTCTATGTTAGTTTGTCTATGATTTTCTATTTCTGTGTTTGGCTTGGTATGGTTCTCAATCAGAGGCAGCTGTCAATCGTTGTCCCTTATTGAGAACCATATTTAGGTAGCCTGTTTTCCAATGTATTTTGTGGGTGGTTGTTTCCTGATTAGTGTTTTTGTTTCACCTTTCAGGACTGTTGTTTTGTCTAGTGTTGCATATGTCATTAAATAATATGAACACTTACCACGCTGAGTACAGGCCTCGGATCCGACCATCACCCCTGGTGAGACAAAACCGTGACTCGTCAGTGAAGAGCACTTTTTGCCAGTTCTGTCTGGTCCAGCAAAGGGGGGTTTGTGCCCATAGGTGACGTTGTTGCCCGTGATACAGTGGGGCAAAAAAGTATTTAGTCAGCCACCAATTGTGCAAGTTCTCCCACTTAAAAACATGAGAGGCCTGTAATTTTCATCATAGGTACACTTCAACTATGACAGACAAAATGAGGAAAAGAAATCAGGGAAATCACATTGTAGGAAGAGGGAATCAGACCTTCATGGTCAAATAAGCAAAGAGAAAAGACAGTCCATCATTACTTTAAGACATGAAGGTCAGTCAATGTGAAAAATGTCAATAACTTTTATTAAAGTTTCTTCAAGTGCAGTTGCAATAACAAACAAGCGCTATGATGACACTGGCTCTTATGAGGACTACCTCAGGAATGGAATAACCAGAGTTACCTCTGCTGCAGAGGATACATTCATTAGAGGTAACTGCACCTCAGATGACAGCCCAAATAAATGCTTCACAGAGTTCAAGTAACAGACACATCTCAACATCAACTGTTAAGGGGCGTGAATCAGACCTTCATGGTCAAATTTCAGCAAAGAAATCACTACTAAAGGACACTAATAAGAAGAAGAGACTTGTTTGGGCCAAGAAACACGAGCAGTGGTGCGATGAGTCCAAATGTGCATTTTTTGGGTCCGAACGCCATGTCTTTGTGAGACGCAGAGTAGGTGAACGGATGATCTCCGCATGTGTGGTTGGAGCATGGAGGAGGAGATGTGATGGCGTGGAGGTGCTTTGCTGGTGACACTGTCAGTGATTTTGTGACGTGGTGAGGTTGGACCCAGGTGCAGAGAAGAGACCAGACGAGGAATCAGTGGTTAAGGAAAAATATATTACTGTACTGAGAAACGGTAGCCACAGGATCACAGTACACAACAAACCGTAAGTCTCAAAAACTCACTCAGGAAACGACCGCACATGGTAAACAATTCAAGCTTCTGCAAAGGACAACAGAAAACACACCTCTTTTAACAGGGAAATCATAATGAGTAAATAGG
Organism: Oncorhynchus keta; assembly: GCF_023373465.1. NCBI lineage: Eukaryota > Metazoa > Chordata > Actinopteri > Salmoniformes > Salmonidae > Oncorhynchus > Oncorhynchus keta. The sequence goes on from NC_068448.1 coordinate 26,453,602, forward strand.
ACACACCTGAGTGTCATTAATGTCTCTAGGGCAGTCTCTGCCACCCTCTGGTGATAGGTGGAACCATGACAGACTTATTTAGAATTCAAGGCACACTTAACAAGCATGGTTATGACAGAATTCTGCAGCAATACGCCATCTGGTTTGCGCTTAATGGGACTATCATTTGTTTTTAAACATGACAATGACCCAACACACCATGCTGTGTAAGGGCTATTTGAACAAGAAGGAGAGAGATGGTGCTGCATCAGAAGACCTGGCCTCCACAATCACCTGATATCAAAACAATTGAGATGCTTTGGGATGAGTTGGAGAGTGTGGGAACTCCTTCAAGACTGTTGGAAAAGCATTCCTCATGAAGCTGGTTGAGAGAATGCCAAGAATGTGCAAAGCTGTCATCAAGGCAAAGGGTGGCTACTTGGTAGAATTTATTTGTTGATTTGTTTAGCACTTTTTGGTTACTACATGATTCCGTATGTGTTATTTCATAGTTTTGATGTCTTCACTATTGTTCTGCAATGTTGAAAATAGCAAAAATAAAGAAAATCCCTTGAATGAGTAGGTGTAGGTGTGTCCATACACACGTGTGCTGCAGGCAAACATATGCATGGTGCACACACACACACACACACACACACACACACACACACACACACACACACACACACACACACACACACACACACACACACACACACACACACACACACACACACACACACACACACACACACACACACACACACACACACCTTAAACATCTAACCCTAACTACTAAACCTAGCCCCTAACCCTTATTCTAAACCCAAACCTAATTGTAACCCTAACCCTAAACCTAACCCCTAAGCCTAAAATAGCCTTTTTCCATGTGGGGATGAAATGTCCGCACTTGTCTGAACTTTTCTTGCTTTACTATCCTTGTGAGGGCTTCTGGTCCCCACAAGGATAGTAAAACCAAACACACACACACACACACACACACACACACACACACACACACACACACACACACACACACACACACACACACACACACACACACACACACACACACACACACACACACACACACACACACACACACACACACACACACACACACACACTGGATAGTGTAACTGACATCTACCAAGCAGAAAATGCTATATTATTCAACAGTCTTTCAAAGAAAAGAGAAGGAGAGAGTGGGTGAGAGAAAACGAAAGACAGAGAGCGAGTGAGAAAGAGAGAGAGAGAAAAAGAAAGGAGGAAAGAAAGAGGGTGGATAAGGAGAGAGTGGGCAAGCGAAAGAGAGAGAGGGAGAAGGAGAGGAGAAGAGTGTGAGTGAGTGAGACAGACTGACAAGGAAGTGGTTCTTATTTTCAATGTGTCAAATAATTAATGAGACAGCTTTCATGTTTAGGATAGATTAAAAGCAAGATCGAAAGAGACAGAGATGTGGTTGTAGGACACATTTAGTTTATTTTGTCAGTCAGAGATTCAACAATGTATATCTTTGTAGATCAAAAAGGCATAAAGGCATTCGCTGTACTTATGATGTGGGAGTATGAATGCATATACTTTAGATTTTTTGCAACATTTGTCTCTTCAAGGCCACCAAGCTCAAACATCACCATATCTGAATGTCAGAATCCACTTAACCCCCACAGTCCCAATCACATCACCATCATCAGCACACTTCTATTTAGGGTGGCCACATTTAAAATACCCAGATGCGGGACAATAGGACAATGATTTTGCGGGACATTAACAACAAAGTGTAGCCTACATTCATATTTTTGGGGGCATTTGATTTCCAGGCGGGGGGCACATTTTCTTCACAGGACCTCCTACAGTGAATATAGGCTATGTAAAGAAAAACAATATACAGTATATATGTAAATAAATATATTCAGACCCCTTGACTTTTGTTACGAAACAGCCTAAAATGTATAAAAAATATATATATAATTCTCATCTACACATAATACCTCACAACGACAAACATGTTTTTAGACTGTTTGAAAATGTATTAAAAATAAAAACAGACAAACCTTATTTACATAAGTATTCAGACCCTTTGCTATGAGACTCGAAAATGAGCTCAGGTGCATCCTGTTTGCATTGATCATCCAAGATGCATGGTCAAATTAAGAAAACATCAGTAGCCTAAACATTACTACAAGTTCCTCATGTGGTTGATAATATTGAAAATCATCACAAAAGCAATAATGGCATTTCATGTGACAGCGGTCAAAAAGTCAATTATGATTTGTCCATTTACTTACACTAAACAACAAAAGCTGTTGAGTGCTTTGCTGATTTTATTTGTTGCTTGAGATGTAGAACATCACACAGTGATTACATTTTGTGTGTAGAATTCTCACTGGCTTGTTGTATTTTTTTTAACCTTTATATAACTAGGCAAGTCAGTTAATTAAGAAGAAATTCTTATTTTCAATGATGGCCTAGGTGGGTTAACAGTGGGTTAACTGGTCTAGGAACAGTGGGTTAACTGGCCTAGGAACCGTGGGTTAACTGGTCTAGAGGCAGAACAAAAGATCTGTACCTTGTCAGCTCGGGGATTTGAACTTGCAACCTTTCGGCTGCTAGTCCAACACTCTAAACACTAGGCTACCCTGCCGCCCCTATTCCCAATGGTGCTATCTCTCCTGTCTCACCATTTAATTTGGTAGTGGCGTGAGCACCTGTTCAGTTAGCACAGTTCTGGCTTTTTTTGCACTTAGGCCTCAGAGGTATTGATTCAGGTTGAGGCTCAGAATCAGAAGAATACTCATCAGAGATGTCATCGTGATTCATTTCTTCCCCACCATCGGAGTAGTTTTCATTCAGATTTTGAAGCAACGCTAACGAGTGCACCCCTTCGTCTTGGTCTTCTTGACATTGTAAATTACGCACGCCATCGTAGACTGATAGAATACATAACGTTTTGAGATTAAAATAGATCAATACAATAGAATGGCCCGCCCTGTTTTTCATTCACAATTGGTGATTACAAAATGATGCATCTTTCGCTTCCCTTCACTCATCAACTCATCCATTCTCCCTCATCATACTTTAGCCTACTTAATTTATTTATCTCTTATCATATGTGTGAAATTAGTTTTGGTATAGTTTAGGCTCACTTTCGAGGGGTGATTTTCAACCTTGCACTACATCTTCAACTATCGGGAGAAGGAGGGGAGCAGGCCCTACTGTTGACAGAAGGAGGGGAGCAGGCCCTACTGTTGACAGAAGGAGGGGAAACGGGGAAAACCATATAAAACATGACATGCCCTCCTAAAACTATCTATAACACCGGTTATGTTTGTGATATCAAGATTCTAACAACGACAGTGTGTATTATAGTTTTTTTTTCTGTCGGCGTGTGTCTCAGTCAAATAAATGATCATTATTTAAATATTTTATTTGGATGGGCCAGGAGGTAAACTGGGCCCCCTCAGGCCGGCCCAGAACGCCACCCCTGCATGCCACCATCAGTTTTCTCACCCATCACATTCAGCTAACATCCTGCCACATACTACTGGTGTTATTTAGCAGTAGGGGATTGATCTACATTTACAGAATGTTACCTGGAGGAAAATGAGGCAGTTTCATGTCATTTGCAATTGATCAAATGTCTATATTTCTCTGTGTTTTAGAAGGTGTTGCTTATAAGGCTATATATTGATGTGTGCCGGATGCCGCCCCTCATCTCTGATTCTCCACTGGGCGCCCAATATCAAGTGTGCCTATAGGCAATTTAGTGTGGTCTCAATCAAATGATCCATAGCCTATAGACTATAGGCTATGAAGTACATGCTCGGAGAAGCACAGAAGCACAGAGCAAAGTTATATTTCTAAGATAACTGCTGGGGATGGTGTTAATACAACTAGGCTGCATTACACACTGCAATGCATATTCCAACCCTGAGCCCTGCTCTGCTCTTGCTGATCAAAACACGTTGTTATGTGCTGCCTAACCAATGACTTTGCTGTGTAGGCCTTCCGGTGGCAGTTCAGGAGAGTCAAAGGCTTCTTCAAAAGTTTTGTTGTTGATTAGGCCTAGTGCAAAGAATTCACTATCTTTGGCAAAGACTAGCCTATAGCCTACAGTATGAACTGTTCAGTTTGAACAGGTCCACATAGCTTGCTCCTACTATCATTTATTTGATTAAAAACAATATGTTTCTTGCCCATGATGTATTTATCAGAGTTATTGACCTCACAATAAGCCAGATTCGAGTGACTTACTGTCACGTGTGCTCCCTCTCCGGCCTCTAGGTCACCAGGCTCTGTTTGTGTTTCTTGTTTTGTTCATTTATTTAATAAATGTATTCACGTCCTGAACTTGCTTCCCGACTCTCAGGGTACATCGTTATACTTACATTGATTGTGATGCTGAAACTTGAAGTTTATTATTTTAAAAGGCTAATTGATCATTAGAAAACAGCTGAAAACTGTGATGATTAAAGAAGCAATAAAACTGGCCAACTTTAGACTAGTTGAGTATCTGGAGCATCAGCATTTGTGGGTTCGATTACAGGTCCAAATGGCCAGAAGCAAACCACTTTCTTCTGAAACTCGTCAGTCTATTCTTGTTCTGAGAAATGAAGGCTACTCCATGCGAAAAATTGGCAAGAAATTGAAGATCTCGTACAGCGCTGTGTATTCCCTTAGCATAACAGTGCAAACTGTCTCTAACCAGAATAGAAACAGGAGTGGGAGGCATTAGTGTCTAGTTTGAGAAACAGACGCCTCACAAGTCATCAACTGACAGCTTTATGAAATAGTACCCGCAAAACACCCGTCTCAACATCAACAGTGAAGAAGCGACTCTGTGATGCTGGCTTTCGAGGCAGAGTTACAAAGAAAAAGCCACATCTCAGACTGGCTAATAAAAAGAAAAGATTAAGATGGGCAAAAGAACACCGACACTGGACAGAGGAACTCTGCCAAAAGGCCAGCATCCCGGAGTTGCCTCTTCAATGTTGACGTTGAGACTGGTGTTGCGGGTACTATTTATGAAGCTGCCAGTTGAGGACTTGTAGGGGGTCTGTTTCTCAAACTGGACACTCTAATGTACTTGTCCTCTTGCTCAGTTGTGCACCAGGGCCTCCCACTCCTCTTTCTATTCTGGTTTTCAGCTGTGCTAACATAATTGCAAAAGGGTTTTCTAATGTTCAATTAGCATTTTAAAATGATAAACTTGGAATAGCTAACACATCGTGCCATTGGAACACAGGAGTGATGATTGCTGATAATGGGCCTCTGTAGTCCTATGTAGATATTCCATTAAAGAAATCTGACGTTTCCAGCTACAATAGTCATTAACAACATTAACAATGTCTACACTGTATTTCTGATCGATTTGATGTTATTTTAATGGACAATTGTTTTGCTTTTCTTTTTTAAAAACGTGACCAGCATTGCACAATAAAATCTTCAACTTATTTCCATTCTGGTTCCTACTTTTAACATAAATACATTTACATTACAGAGATAGAGACACATTACATACTGTAGATACATACACATTACATAGATAAAGACGAAAAGAAATTCAGCCTCCAGATGAGTATGAGGGGGGGAATTTAGGTCCAATTCTTACAAGCTTTTTGGGGTGGTAGGTTATTCTTTAGATGTTTGGGGCTGCTGGTGAACCATGATGTGCAGGAATAGTCAACGTGACACTGGACTAGTGCACTAGCTAGGTTTCCATCCAATTAGCGACAGATTTTCATGCAAATAATTCAAAAATCTTCATAAAAACAATATGCCATGTAAACGGTAGACATGTTCTCTGCTATCCACTTTGTTTTAATTATTATTTTGCGGATAGGGGAGGGTCATATATTTTGCTTTTGGGAGGGCCATCCATTTCACTTCAGAGAGGTCCAATTTTCTCCATGTAACCGTCATTTTAAATAATGTTCACTCCCTAACAGAAGCAACTTGTATTGTACGTAACTGCAAAATGCCTCACCCGTGAATAGTTCTAAAATAAAGTGTGTTCATTACAATTCACCAGTCCTCTTCAACATGGTTTGTTGAACAACAAATATCCCTAAGTTGATAAGGATTTTCTTTTTCCTCATTCCAGAGATGAATGTAAGTGTTTAGAGTGTTGGTTTGTGGCAGGTTTCAACCTACTGGAAGACTCAGAGACCTCTAATGAAACCATCCCAGAGAAGCTGTCCATGCACCTCCGATCAAGATGGGAACTGAGCATCTTGTAACAAAATAGTTCCTGCCATACTCCTGTAATTGGATATCTGGTGTCTTTAATGAAACAACCGTAGCACTGTAGTGGTTAGAAGGCTGCTATATGCAAGGCCCATAAAGAGAAATTCTGACAGTGAAATACAGCCAGGTTGTGTGCCCATTGTAAGGACTTCATGTAATTCTGCCAGCCAGTGGTAAAACACCTTCAAAACTTTGAATTAAACTTCCAATTAAGGAGAATCTGATAACAGTGTTGTCTCAAACTCAGTCAGTTGTCAGGTTTTTCTCCTCCTGCAGTCGTTGGAACGCCTGCCTGCCTGTCCTTCCCCTTCCCCCAGATAGCTTCCGCTTTGCACCATGTGCAAAACATTGCCTGTCTAATTTCTTTGAAGAGCTCACACATGTTTGTATAATAACTGAGATGGCATTTCATTTGACTGACAAAAGACAAGGTTCCATGGTGCATCTCTGCTGCTTCCACACCACTGCCTCAGCTTCCACCATGCTCTTCTCAACAAGAAACACATGACTCTCTGGGACATTTAAAGACTACTAATGAACTTAAATATTTTTGAAGGTGTAGGTTATTTGTATAATGTATTTGCACTGGGCAGTATGAGTTATGCATAAGGGTGTTGTTGTATGTTGCCTTTATGGTTCGCTTGCAATAAACAATATGTCGTAGTACTCATATATGGCAGACTCCTATTCATCGGTGTGGGCATATATGCCTTTATGTTTTATGTACAAGCTCTCAAAAGCACTGCTCCAGTGTCCCCTGAAGCATATACACATACACGCAGCCTCTTCTCTCCAAGCATAACTACAACCACAAATGAGTTAATTCTACATTCAATGACACAAGGCGTCTTTCTCTGTAGGCTTGTATAACTCATGCAAAGATGTCTTTTGTTGAAGGAGAGAAACTCTTTGTTTTGTGGGTACCATCTGTGTGCGTGGCAGGCATGAAGTCTGCAGGGTGCTCCCTTGGTGATTGGAATCTGTTAGATCTCATGGGAGCCACAGTGAGTGTGTGGGTGCATACGTGTGTGCTTGTGTGTGTGTGTATGTGTTCCTTCGTGCTTGTGTGTTCATGGGTGCGTGTGTGTACACACTTGGGTGTGTGTGTGCGTGTGTGTACACACTTGTGTGTGTGTGTGTGTGTGTGTCTCTGTGTGTGTGTGTGTGTGTGTGTGTGTGTGTGTGTGTGTGTGTGTGTGTGTGTGTGTGTGTGTGTGTGTGTGTGTGTGTGTGTGTGTGTGTGTGTGTGTGTGTGTGTGTGTGTGTGTGTGTGTGTGTGTGTGTGTGTACATGTGTCTGTGTGGGTGCCTATGAGCTCTCAAACCCGAACATGTCGGGGAGCAGAGTGTGTTCCCTGCGGGGACTAACAGTGGGCGCGCCTCACTGCAGAGGAGAGGCCTGAGCCCACAGTGCTAATTGAGCTAATTAGATGGCATCCAAGGAGGGGGGTCATCACGAACGAGTCTGTTCTAATAACATATTTACTGATTTACCCATGTACTGACTACTGTGTCTGGGCTGGCTTCTCCAAGAGTGCAGGGGAGAAGAACCCTGGGGAAACTTTCCTTTGGTGTTATGGTGAACATCTCCTGGCTAAATGCAACAATAACAAACATTTAAACTCCAGGAGAAAGACAGAGGTGAAAAGAGGACAGCAGAGGAAATGAAAGAAACAACCAGTTAGGGCAGAATTCCAGAGTTGGATAATTGTGTGAGAGGCAGGAGGCCCTGCTATATTCACACTCCCTACCCACTAACAGATGAGCTCACTAGACCATGCATTGGCATGTGGGTTTCAATTTCCTTAATTTTAATGCCAGCTCCTCTCAATCAATGGCTTATAATAAACAGCAACAGCTCAGAGCAGTGACCCCCGAAGCATGCTCCACTGGAGGAACTTCTCTGATAGATAATTAAAGAAGGATTGTGCATACTGGGTGCGGTATTGTCATATAATACAAATCATCAAGCTAACACCTCTAACCTTGTCTTTTTGGATTAGCCCGTGTAACACTAAAACATTTTAACGTATTGTTAATGGATCATAGTGTAAAGGGTGATGATAAGAACGGAAACCAGGGACAAGGCAACTTCAGTGTTAGACTCAAGATTTAATATCAAAGTGCCACACAACTTAATAAAAGTGAACCAAGAGTGTGGCTTCTTCTCCCTCTCCAAGCTCAAGACTGACGTATTACCCATGAACCCTTGCTCTTCTCCCCAGAGCCAGAATAATGGATGTCAAAATAAAAGTCCCATATAACAATTGTGAGTATTTTTCATTCGGCTTTCAATACAAATATTCCACTATTGCATAGCTTTACGTGCTGGTAAAGCATCTCCAATTAGCTTGGTACATTAGAGTGTTACTGCTATGGCAACAATGTTTCTTTGTGTTGGCCTATGTCCGATAGATAATTGCTTCTCTCGTCAAACAGTTGGACACATGGCGTTGTGCATTCTGCCACTAGGAAGTTTGTTGAGTACTTACATTTCAACAATAGTGCTGATGAAAATACTTCTATTTCTACGTTATTCCACGTTAAAGGGTCAACACATTTACATGGCCACGATGTGAAAGGAGCTACGTATACATCCTTGTACTGTCAAAGAATGAATGTTACAGACAGGGAGAAGGAGAGGAGCTTTATGGGACTGTTCTGTACCATATGTGTCCTCTTTAGAGTGTCTATTCCCAGCAGAGACGGTAAGGGGACTCGTGGGCATACTCTACAATAGCTCAATAGTTTGCATAAACCTACAGAGGTTTGACAAACCTGCAGAGGTCCTCAACTGGACTACACGTACTACAGCCAATAAATCAGAACATGAACAGCTGAATAATAAGTCTGTCCGGTATTCATCAGATACAGTCTTTGTCTCTAGGTCTCCAGAGTGGTGCAGTGGTCTAATGCGCCTCTAGCAAGAGGCGTCACTACAGACACTGGTTTGTTCCCAGGCTGTGTCACAAACGGCCGTGATCGGGAGTCCCATAGGGCGGCGCACAATTGGCCCAGCTTCGTCTGGGTTAAGGGAGGGTTTGGCAGGGGGTAGGCCGTCATTGTAAATAAGAACTTTTTCAAACTTCTTAAGCCTATAGGTTCCCCTACAGGAACTCCAGCCACACGTTCAGCTGAAACGGTGGCGCAGGGAATGCAAAAATATTCTTAGAAATATTTAACCTCCACACATTAACCAGTCCAATACCTCAAATGAAAGATAAACACCTTGTACATCTACCCAGCGTGTCAGATTTTTAAAATGTTTTACGGCAAAAACACAGCATATATTTATGTTAGACCACCACCAAAACAAAGAAAAAACGTAGCCATTTTGTACCACAAAAGATAAAATGACAAAAGCAGGATTAAAAAAAAATCTTCATCAGATGACAGTCATATGACATGTTACACAGTACATTTATGTTTTGTTCGATAATATGCATTTTATATCCATAAATCTCGGTTTACATTGACGCCATGTTCAGAAAATTCTCCAAAATGTCCGGAGGAATTATAGAAAGCTACGCCAGATAACAGAAATACTCATCATAAACTTTGACTAAAGATACATGTTCTACATATAATTAAAAAGATACACTGGTTCTTAATGCAACCGCTGTGTCACATTTTTTTTTTACGTTACGGAAAAAGCCTAACATTGCAAAAATCTGAGACGGCGCTCAGACGTAACAATATTTCTCTGCTATGTTGGAGTCAACAGAAATACAAAATTACAACATAAATATTCCCTTACCTTTGATGGTCTTCGATCAGAATGTAGTGCAAGGAGTCCTACTTCAACAATAAATTGTTTTGTTTCATAATGTTCATTTCTAGTGTCCATGTAGCAGCATCTGCTACCACTTTCAGGATAATTTTGCATCAAAACTTCCAAATGACATATTACAGGTCGACGAAACTGGTTAAACTAAGTGCAGAATCAATCTTCAGGATGTTATGATCATACAGATCGAATAGCATTCCAACCGGGCCATCCATGTTCATCTGGGGCTGATTGGAACAGACGAAGCACTCGAATGCATACGCGCCTTCAAGCACCTGGAAATCTTTTGCGACACTTATTACTTTCCTTCCCATCAGGTCAAAGTTCACAGCAAAATGCTCCATTACACTTTCTACTGAATGAGGACATCTAGTGGAAGACATAGGAAGTGTTTCTAGATCCATAACTTGTTGGGAAGGGAGGAGGCGATGACGTCAAAGTTGCCCCAACTTTCAGGATTTCAAAACTAGTTTGGAAGATTGCCTGCCCTGTGAGTTCTGTTATACTCACAGACATAATTCAAACGGTTTTAGAAACTTCAGAGTGTTTTCTATCCAATATTAATATTATATATGCAATATTAATAATAATATGCACAAATTAGCAATTTATGACAGATTTTAATGCAGTTCACTATGGGCACGCAATTCATCCAAAGGGGAAATACTGCCCCCTATCTCTAACAGGTTGCCTAGTTAAATAAATAAACAAGAGGCTAGGGAATGAAGGAGAGCTACAGTACAATGCAGAATATTAGTATGTACCTTTTTACATTTGAGTCATTCAGCAGACACTCTTATCCAGAGCAATTAAGTGCCTTGCTCAAGGTCACGCCTACAGATTTTTAACCTAGTCGTCTCAGGGATTCAAACCAGGGGACCTTCTGTTACTGGCCCAACTCTCCCAACCGCTAGGCTACTTTCTTATGCTTTGTGAACTCATACTGCTAACCTTACACACCTCCTCAGCCTTGAGGCTTTCAGCATAATGACTGTGTTAATCTCAACAACACATGTACACAGACACACGCACGCACGCATGCTTTGTCTTGGCTTTGTCCATTCATATATACACTAAGGGTACAAAACCTTAGGAACACCTTCCTAATATTGAGTTGCACATCCTTTTGCCCTCAGAACAGCCCCAATTCATCGGGGCATGGACTCTAAAAAGTGTCAAAAAACTCCCACGGGGATGCTGGCCCATGTTGACTCCAGTTGTGTCAAGTTGGCTGGATGTCCTTTGGGTGGTGGACCATTCTTGATACACACGGGAAACCAATAGCACTGCAGTACTTGACACACTCAAACCGGTGCGCCTGGCACGTACTACCATACCCTGTTCAAAGGCACTTACATTTTTTGTCTTGTCTTGTCAATTAACCTGGATTCACCTGGTCAATCTATGTTATTGGAAGAGCCGGTGTTCATAATGTTTTGTACAGTCAGTCATTAGTTGAATTAATGGCCTCTAAAACTCAAAGGGAGTGAAGAGTGAGGTGTGCAACAGAAAATATGTGAAAATAACAATTCAGGGTCTTTCACATGTATCTTGAAAGTCAACAGCAACATAAGTGATACTTCAACAGTAATACAAACTTGCAATGAATTGATAGAGTAAGAGGGGCCAATGTTAAGGTTTCTTTTGTGAAAGTGTATTTAGTTTCACTTTGGTTGACCAAGCAGCAGCAGAAACTTATGCAGTTTCCTGCTAATTTTAATGGAGAATGGTAACATTGCTGTCTTTTGGAAAATGTTGGATAAGGAGTGTATGGTCAAACACAGTTCCTGTGCTCAATATTCAAATGTTTTCACTAGCCCACTGATGAATTTATGCAGAGCATCTTGATTCATGTCATGTAGTTTAGACATTGATCTCACAGCCCTCCCTTTTAAAATATTCCCATTGTAAACTGCCAATATACACTATATGAACAAAAGTATGTGGACATCTGCTTGTCGAATATCTGATTCCAAAATCTTAGGCATTAATATAGAGATGGTCCCATTTTTGCTGCTATAACAGCCTCCACTCTTATGGGAAGGCTTTCCACTAGATGTTGGAACATTGCTCCATTCAGCCACAAGAGCATTAGTGAGGTCAGGCACTGATGTTGGGCGATTAGGCCTGGCTCGCAGTAGGCGTTCCAATTCATCCCAAAGGTGTTCGATGAGGTTGAGGTCAGGGATCTGTGCAGGCCAGTCAAGTTATTCCACACCGATCTCAATAAAAAAACATTCTGTATGGACCTCGCTTTGTGCACTTGGGCATTGTCATATTGAAACAGGAAAGGGCCTTCCCCAGGTAGCGTTCTCCTGGCATCTGCCAAATCCAGATTTGTACGTTGGACTGCCAGATGGAGAAGTGTGATTCATTACTCCAGAGAACGCATTTCCACTGCTCCAGTGTCCAATGGCGGTGAGCTTTAAACCACTCCAGCCAACGCTAGGCATGGTACATGATGGTCTTAGGCTTGTGTTCGGCTGCTCGGCCATGGAAACCCATTTCATTAAGCTCCTGACAAACAGTTATTGAGCTGACATTGTTTCCGGAGGCAGTTTGAAACTCGCTAGTGAGTGTTTCAATCGAGGACAGATGTTTTTTACGCGCTACGCTCTTCAGCACACGGTGGTCCCTTTCTCTCAGTTTGTGTGGCCTACCACTTTGCGACTGCTGAGCCATTGTTGCTCTTAGATGTTCCCACTTCACAATAACAACGCTTACAGTTGACTGGGGCAGCTCTAGCAGTGAAAGGGAAGGTGGCATCCTGTGACGGCGCCACGTTGAAAGTCACTGAGCTTTTCAGTCCGTCCATTTTACTGCCAATGTTTGTCTATGGAGATTGCATAAATGTGTCCTCAATTTTATAAACCTGTCAGCAACGGGTGTGGCCTGAAATAGCCAAATCCACTAATTTGAAGGGGTGTCCACATACTTTTGTATATATAGTGTTGGCTACCACCTCAAATCTATAATCTCTGCCTCTTTTCAGTCTTTCATTCCAAACCAGTATCGTGTCCCTTTTTACATTTGACTAAAATGGCTTGTTTCTGTGGATAATTGTACCATATAACGATTAGCCCTGGCTAGATTACATTATGAATACGTGCTATTTGGACAAACAATGTCTGAGGCCAGTCAATGTCTGGGGCAGGAGTCAAAGTAAATGTCCAATTGCAATGAGAGATGTCACCTTCCACTTTAACACCATTGTATCCAATGATGGTCCTGTTGGCATGGGTGGACAATTTCTCTATGCATATTAACTTTGGACTCTTTTTTAATTCTCTTTTACCAAATGAGATGAGAGGATTGAGTCCTCCATTTCATGAATGGTATCCAGGGACTGTTATGAGGAGGGTGAACTGCGTCCATTAGTTAAGTGACCTATTATCATTTTTTATTGCACAGAAATCTAATTTGACAGAATTGTTTTAATTAAACAGCAGCTAAGTAAAGGGCACGTGTATTCTGTGGAATGAACCTAGGGCACTCAGCAGTAATCAGTGATCGCAGGTAACTTTTAATCATTTTACTCTGGCGCATGAGGTTCACACTGAAATGTAATATATAGGCATCTTATTACGAGTCCTTTGTCGAATGCCCCCAATTGCTCTTCAGTAGAACAAAAGCTGCATTCATACAGTTCTCCACTGTGGCATCAAGGGTATTAAAAAAATCCCCTCTACAGAGTGTGAATTACTGGTGTGCTAAACCCCTCTGAATGAGAGGAGCCCCCCTAAATGCAGCAAGAGTCCAACTTTGGAGGGTCTCTAAATAATGCTAGTTTGACCATTCTCCTATTTGTTTCAAATGCAATCTGCAGTGAATATGAAAATAAAAGCTTATTCCAGCTTCACCTCTGTGTCATGGATGCATCTGGGACAGTCCCGTATTTCAGCCCCTCTTCAGATGTACCAACTTTTCTTTCTACAACAAAGGGCCTTTTGTCAGCAAGACATTTAACATAGGCAACAAGAGTGTCGCGAGTGCACAATGCACTGTTTGGATGCTGGGATTTGGAGTCGACGAACATGCACAGATAGCCTACTTTTTGAAGGGATCTGTATCTGTTTAGCAATAAGATTAACACATAATGGTTGATTATCTTCATGACAAATTAAAAATAAATGTATTTTTTTACCATTAAACGTCTTTACTACTAGGCCCATAAAAAAAATGTTGGTCCCGTGAAAAAAAGAGAAGCCCTCCCCGAATATCACGGTATAATTCCCACTCTGCCCCTATGTCAACCATGGAGGCAACCTGACTTTTTAATCAACCCAGCTCAACTTTAACTAATGCATAACCTCTGCTCTGAACTGTCTAAACTGTCTATTGGTCTTGTCTGTGTAAAGTTCTTTTCAGGAATATGTTGTCCATGGAAAACTAAGAGGGGGTTGTTTCAAGAGCAGCAGATTTCAAAAGATCTCTTTACAAACTCTCAGAGAGTATAAAAAGTTTATGCTGGCCTTGTTGAGTTGGCTGACATGTGTAGTGCCCACGGGGACTGATTCCCCAAGAATTACACCAAAGTCACATTTTCAACCCTGAATCCAGCCACCCGCATCACAGAGCTCCTGCTGTTCACAATCAGGAAGCGTGTAAAACCAGGAAAAGCTTTGATCTGTATGTTCTCTCTCTCCTCTCATCTCCCTCTCCTCTCTCTCAATGTCTTTCTCTCTTCTTTCTCATCTTCAATATCAAACCACAACATAGCACTCATTGGTCAGACATAAGTGATAGTGATCTGTTGTCTGACCTTGGCTGGGGAATGTTTCATTTTCTACAGATACTAGATAGTGTAGAAAACATTGTTCAGCTTGCTTTGGCTGTTTAACTGTCACGTCAACATCACAATGATTTGAGTCCATTAGTCCTATTTACTGTTGGCCTATGATCACTGAACAGGATTTTTAGGGAATTTATTACAAGCAACAAATCTCAGTCCAACAAGACCTCTGATGTAAATTACTGCGTACATTACTGAAGGGTTGTATTCATTTGATTTCATCAGGGTCAAGGAAAGCAATTACTGGCAATTCATTCAAACCCAGTTGATCTTATTAATAAACAGAACATATGTCATAGCTTCTGCCTCTGAGGATGATGTTCTGTCATGACCTACATGGTCTGACAATTGGTTGCCTTTTGCACAACCATTTTGTGTGAATGTGACTGCCTGTGTGCGTTGCGATATGACTGTCTGTTGTCTTATTCCTCTGTATAAGCAGAGCATTCTTATATGGAACAGTTCAAAGTTTAGTATTTCAAAGCAGCTTCCTTTTGAAGGGTAGGAGAATCACTGAATTATGCATTGGCTGTTTAGAGCAAGCCTGAGCAGACTGGCTTCAACCAGGGGGGGAGACGAACTGAGGCTTCAAAAATCAGTCAGCTAATGAAAATAACTGGTTTTTCTGCCGCTCTAACTCTCTTGCTCCTGCCTGCCTGCCTGTCTGCCTGCCTGCCTGCCTGTATGCCTGCCCACCCCCTCCCTGCCTCTCTCTCTCTCTATCATTCTCTCTGTCTGTCTCTCTCTTCCTCTCTCTTTATCCCTGCCTCTCTTTCTATTTCCCTCTTGCTTTCTCCCCCTCTCTCCCCTTTCTCTCTCTTGCTCTCTCTCTCTCTCTCTCTCTCTCTCTCTCTCTCTCTCTCTCTCTCTCTCTGTCTCTCTCTCTCTCTCTCTCTCTCTCTCTCTCTCTCTCTCTCTCTCTCTCTCTCTCTCTCTCTCTCTGTGTCTCTCTCTGTCTCTTTCTATATCGCTCTCTTTCTATATCCCTCTCTCTTTCTTTCTCTCTCTCTCTAGTTTGCACTTTTTCCGTCTTTCAAACCCCTCTCCCTCTCTCCCCCTTTCTCTCTCCTTCTCCTTCTCTCTCTCTCTCTCGCTCTCTTTCTCTCTCTT